>NC_056731.1:1457347541-1457350041 GCF_019279795.1 Protopterus annectens | reverse complement strand
ACAAAGTGGTGGGTATCTGAAGTACTGGCGTAGATAATCTAACACAGTTGCTGTAGTAACACCTTCCTGTGTGCTCTAACATATATTTAGTAAAATATCACAACTAATTGAATTAGGAAATCTGCTATGGGTAATGATACATGTATTTGCAAATATATCAAGCACTACAGGGATGTAACAGCAAACAGACACCAGTGTGAAAGTGCATACCCACAACAAGTATCACCACAGTCACAGTCACATACCTGTAAGTCATGTGAACAGTAGAATATACGGACTGTGTGAACAAATACATCACTGTTTGCCAATCACACACTAGCTCTACATATACAGTCCCAATTCCCAGTGTAATCTGAATCCTGACCTTGGTGCAGGACATGTCTCAGTCTGCCCCTGCAAACACATACAGCTAACAGAGGAGAGGAAACTGCAACAGCATGCACAGTCATATAAAGAAGGAGCCATAATAATTACATCCACCTCCCCCTCCATACACAGCCCAAATAACATGTACACATGACATGTGTACACAATCATGACAGTCTGTTAACAATGGCCAGACAGACACAGGCCTCTCACATGTACAGTTCACCTCAGAATGTACAGGCTCAGGAGTCATATATATGGCCTCTTCCCTGACATGCCTGTGGGTCTTCTACATCACTGGGATGGCAGCAGGAATGAAGGCAAGAAATAATGCTAATAAATACGTCTGAGCCTCATTGGCATCTGGACAAAACCTGATATCATTTGGGGACAGAGGCACAAACACAGGGGTAGATTGGACATATTGCTGTCATACATTGAGATAGTTGCAGATGTTACTGGGTTTGTTTTAACATATCCTTTATGAGGAATATGACATCACTAATACCAACAGATGAGAGTATTTACTGACTGCATTCCCCAGAGTCCAAGACTGAATTACCAAGGACACCAACTGTCTGGGGAACAGACAAAACATAAAAGGCAAACATATGGCCAGTCTGTGGACAGCATGCCAGTGGAGATGTATGTCAGAGACATATCACTGTCAGTCGGAAAGTCACTCACTAAATGCATGTCCACACAAACCCTGTCAATCTATCAATCCACCATGTGTATAACAGCATTGATGGAATAGAATCTGTTCACAAATGTGGGGCTATGCCCCGCACGTTGTGTGGCTGTCTCCACATGTCCTGTCCTGTGATGTATTGCCACCAACTCTATGTGAATCTGTAGCCCGCCACTTATGTAATGTCCCTCACACAGGCAAGGTCCATATTAACGAATGTCCCATATGTCGGAACTAGCAGCAGTGTCCAGGCCCACAGCACAATACTATGTGGGCACCTACATAGTGTATGGCCTTAGCAGTACCTGACATTGGCACATCTGTAAAGAGGACAGACAGAAAGTAGATAGCCAACAGGTTATGCATTAGGATGAATGTTTTGAAAGATAGAAGTCTGAAAATGAAAGGTATGCCATTACTACATGACAGCAGTCCTCAATGGCATGTCCAGAAACATAGTAGTCTACAATTAATATCAAAATATCAGATCAATATCCAATAAGAGATACATAAAAACATACAGATCAAACACCAAGAACAAGATAGTCAGTACTCAGAGTCCCAGCCTTGCATGCAGGGGTGTATGGTTCTAGTACTACAATCTGCAATCAACTTTTACTTGGAAAAGCAGTGTTAAAAGTACTAATGTACTGATACAATATATGTTAAACTATTTTTGTTAACCAGTGCATTGTAGCTGGTGTAACATGCAAGTGTGATATAACCTGGGATACTACCCATATAGGTTCATAGGTTCGTACTAGGCTATCTGCCCTAGGGCATTTATAAGCCTAGCCAGTGTGTGTGTGGCTTTCGCCACCCCTTGGGATGAGAATACTGCGCTCATTTAGGGTTAAGTATATGGGTAAGGCAGCCCATGTTCTGGGTTCATAGGTTAGAACTAGGCTAACTGCCCTTGTGAGTCAGGCTCTGCCGCAGCCAATGACCGCGTGAGAATCAAACCCTGCACCTTGCGTCTGTAAGGTAAACACCTTAACCATTATGCCATCAGATATCATGTATATATAAAATAAATGCAAAGAAAAAAAGATTATGGTCCTACCCATGTACACCCAGGTATCCCATACAGTATAGTTATACTCCATGCTACTGTAATGACAGCACATAGAAGCATATTATGTACAGGAAGTTAAATACATTTATTAAAGATGCCATTGCCCTGCTATTTTATCAGACTGGAATGTGGCCAATGGATACCAGGGCTGAGCTATTCTTAGCAGGTTTCAGCATTGCTTAAAAGTAAATGCTAAGCAGATTTTCCCAGTGGTAAGTGAAGCCTACATGGTGTAAGTGCCTATTCATTTAACCATGCCTTAGCACTGCTTACCATTGCACAAACCCACGCAAACATGCTTAAAGCTACCAATTCCTCTTTTTTTCAAAAAGTCCAAAGGGTTCTGGGGGGAGCAATTTCAGGTTTTA
>NC_056731.1:1457261908-1457332035 GCF_019279795.1 Protopterus annectens | reverse complement strand
ACAAACAATTGCCAGTATTGGGACTATAACTCCTGCTTATCTAGTTATTTCTACTATACTGATACGCAGTTATCAGATGCCCCACAGAGATTATACATTTCCACCTCGTCCACAAGTGCTCTATGGTGGATGACATCAACAGGATTGCTAAATTGGAGTGAGGGGAAGTGTAAAGGATAGTGCACAGGTCAACAATTGTTTAATCCACACATTACATGATTCTCACACACACACACAGTTGCCAGTAGTGTGATTAGATCTCCTGCCTATCTAGTTATTTCTACTATAGTGCTATGCAGTTATCAGACTCGCCACAGAACTTATACATTTTCACCTAGTCCAAAGGTACTTCTAAGGTGGATGACATCAACAGGACAACTAGATTGGGGTGAGAGGAAGTGTGAAGGGTAGTACACAAGTCAAAAATGGTATAAGCCAGACAGTACATGACACACACACACACACACACACACACACACACACACACACACACACACACACACACACACACTTGCCAGTATTGGGATTAGAACTCCTGCCTATCTAGTTATGTCTACTACAATGTCATGCAGTTACTGCACTAGCTACAGAACTTACTGAACTTCCACATGGCCAAAGCTGCTGATAACTGCACAGCTGAGGTAAAGTATTACATATGGCAGAAAGTCTGCCTTCACTTCCACCCTTACATCATGCTAGCTCTTTCTATCTTGCACTTCAAATAGCATTATGGCTTGGCACTTCACCAGGTTATTGTATCAATAAGTGAGGCACACCTGGGAGCCATCAGCATTACTCGTTCATCACAGAAGTAGCCCCAGTACATACTAGTTATGTCCAGCCCTCCTGGCATGATTGAATGGCAGTTTTCTGTGCTTTTACCCATTAATCTGGTACACGTGTCCATTCTGAGGCACTGTTCCTCATGTACACAGACAACCCTCCCCTCTAAACTCCAAACACTGAGACCTGTGAGAGTTGCCCATATGTCACCCAATGTAGAAATATGCACTCTCCAGCAAAGACTAGACTAGCAGGTCAGGAGGATTAGATCAACACCTGCACCACAGCATGTGGAACACATAGCCCACCATGACACCCACTTTGACGGCCATGACATACAATGAAAAGCCAAACACCCACCTTCACAGAGGCACTCAATGGACATTTTCCCAAACAGCACAGACCAGCAAGACAGACACCCACTCAGACACCATGACATGGCACATGCCAAGGGACACATATTTAACCTACACAGTGTACCCCTCAACCTAAGCTCCTAATGCTAACCACCTTGCACAATACAGTGATCATGGATAACTCGATACTGAGGCATACACAAATCCCACTCACTAAGTTGAATATGGAGCAGGCAACAGACAAATATCTATCACAAGTCAGCATCCTACACATGGCACAGCCAGTCATGGCACTCCACAACAGTTATGAGTATTATGTGGTTGTGGTTGTGAATGACCTGGGACAAACTTCCCTGGACTACATGACAAGAGACATGGTTGAACTCTCTGAATATGTGGTTCCGGCAGGCATGACAGTAGCCCTGAGCAGTATACAGTCATCACCCAGAGTGATGCTGCAGTACTATCAACAGATGATTGACTGCAACATTGACTTACGTGTTTTGTGTTATTCTCAGGGGATCTGGTATCTTTGTGCTTGGGATGACATGATTAACAGAACTCAATGACTTGCTACAGATGTCCTACATCTGTCAGTGCTGGGTTTCCAGGTACTGGCTAAGTGTTTTGCCACCCCTGTAATGCCTCAATAGGCATTATTCCTAATGTAATTACCACCATAGCAGCTAGGCATGTCTGCAATCTGAGGGTCATGCTGTTCAACAGTAGACATCTAACTGTCAGGATGCAGACACTCAAAGCACTCATCAGAGTGGAGGACATTAACATTTCTGCTGTGATGGAGAGGTGGTTCACAGCAGCAGACAGCAACCCTGCAGTATCAGGCTATAACACATTCCACAGCTGTCAGCCCATAAACATGGACCACACCACACCTCCACAGGTGGTCTTGCCTCCATATTCATTATGGATAGGAACACCTCCAGACTAGTATCCCAGCATAATGCATTGGAGATACTTCCGGTACAACTGACCTGGGGTAATAGTGCAGTCCAGACCATAGCTTACTATGGGTCCACATGTATGACCGTAGACTGTCAATGCACATTTCTCAACACCCTGCCATCTTGGAATGTCCAGTGCAACACTGACATTGTATGAGAATTCAACTACCCCTCCATCACCTGGGGAAAGTAGCCAAGCACCAGTACAGTGGCCCAACACTTCCTGGGATTCATCCTTTCGATTGCCCTGGACCAGCTCATACTGACCCCAGTGGAGGCTGCAACAACCTTGACTTGTGTTGACTACTTAAATATGGGACTGTTGCTCATCCACAATTGTCAGTCCGTACCTGGTGAGATCCACAGAGGCTGTAATCAACATGGAACTCAACTTGTGAGCCACACCCCTCTACAATGGTAACCACCTTGCAAAACCTCTCCAAAGCTGACTTTGCAGACATAAAAACAGGAGTGGATGACTTCACTGCACCCATGCCAATAGGAAATAGCTGCATGACTATCAAATCATACACATATGCACTCTACAAACAGGTACATGAATGCATGATACTAGCCATAGCCAACAGAAGCCAGACACTGTCCTCCAAATGGTGGGAGACAATATGATGGTCCCTTGCCATTACTAAAGTGTACAACAGAAGCAGGACACTGTTGCAGAGAAAGGTGGTGTCCCATGACTGTTGAACTCCTTTATTAGCCTCAAACACAACTTGGGATCTGTCATGGAATCCCCTACATGCATCTATGAAGGCAGACATGCAGCAAACACTGACAACAATCACAAAAGCCTTTGATAGTTACATCAGCAACATCCACAGCATTAAATACAAGTGCTGTGAGTTGCTGCACAATGCTAATACCTATCCTGAGACAACAGATATTGGCCACAATCTTGGCAACACATTCAGTACCAGCTTTACTCCTCTCTCCCTCCCACAAGTGTACAATCCCAATGGCAGATGAATGGCAGGCACCCAGGAGTACTACAGGCCAGACATTGTCCAGAGGCAAGAATACAGCTTCCACTGGACATCAACATATCCATGGCTGTATTCTACATGACATACAAAGTGACCTTGGACCAAATCTGTGTGCCCAGGTCACTCACAGCCTCACACCAGGCTTTGTCCCTCAAACATGGCACACTGTTACAGTCATCCCTCTCCATAAAGGGATGGCATCTACAGACCCTGGGGACTATTGTTCCCTTAGCCTGACAGGTCCACTATGTAGGGGTATGGACCTCATAATCAGGGAACTGAGTGACCAAAATATAGGTGATCTCTTATCTCTGGATCCATGCAGATTGGCTTTGTGAATGGCAGATTATGCCTGCTCAACTTGGTTGACGTCTTTGACTAAGTCACCAAGACTGTGCATAACAGTAATGCAATGCATGCAGCCTACTTCAATCTGTCCAAAGCTTGTGTTACCATCCCTCAGTGAGGAATTATTAATAAACCCCACAAACTGGGCATCAACCATATATCATTGTTTGTTTTCCAAATTGGTTCACAGAACACACAAGTATGACAGTGGCAAACTCCAGGTCAAACTGGCAAGCAGTCACAAGTGGATTCTCACAGGGATCTGTACTGGGTAGTGTCCTGTCCAGCATCTACTTCACAGGAGTTCAGCCCAACACAGAGGAACTCTGGCTGACCAAGTTTACAGAGGACTACAAGCTGGGAGCTATCATTGACTCCACAGGTGATGCACACATCCCACAGAAAGGCCTCACTAAGACCACTGAGTGGTATGGAAACCATGCCCAGAAGCTTGACATCACAGTCTGCATCATCCCCCTTGGTAAAACACTCAGTTCCCAGTAAGTACCACACCAGTGGGAGTCCAATGAACACTGTATGAAAATAATAGAACTGGGGACCAAGTTGGCAGCAACTTCTTCTTTAAGCACCACATTGCCACTGTGGTCAGGAAGTCCTTCTATATGGCACATTGCATTACCAAGTGTTTTGCATCCAGGAAGACAGGGGTAATGATTTCTGTCTACTATTCCCTCATTAGTCCACTCCTCAATTATTATGGCCTCTTTGCCATGTACCTCACTAGACAACTGCTACAGTGGGGAAGCCACAAAAGCACCTCACAAAGGGGTTCCTAGGCATCAGACCCAAGCTATTCTCTATGTCATATCACCTAATTAACAGCTATCTGTGCTTGACTTACAAAGCCATGTCTGACCCAGCTGGTTTAGGAATGGTACATATGAATCCATCCACACCACACACTGCAGAGACCTCTTCCTCAGTACCACAATCACCACAACATGCTGGTGGGACAGGTCCCTCACCAATAGGGTGCACATGCCCTGGAATACACTTCCCATACAAGTCATGCAGAGCTCCTAGTTAACCCGATTTCAGAGAAACTTGATGAGTGGATGGGTAATAGACAGTCCAACCCAAGGATCACTGCAGTGGCTATACCTGATACAGCCACTGGGATGTAACATCGAGTGGCACAATGACAGGGCCCTTCTGTGTAATAGGCTTGTTAAGGCTGCTGGGCAATTACCTACTACACACTTGTGAACCTATGAAGGGAATGACATCAGCAGGACTGATAAAGTAGTGCAGTGGGTGTTTAACCTAACAAAATATTTTGTCCTGCAAACAGACACACACACACACACACACACACACACACACACACACACACACACACACACACACACTTGCCAGATGTGAGAGTAGAATCCTTACCTAACTAGTGATGTTTATCATAGTGTTACACAGTTACCACATGTGCTACAGAGCTTACTGGGCTGAGAGTTGGCCAAAGGTGCTGATATGGGGAATGACATCAGCAGGATTGATAAAGTAGGGCTGTGGGTGGGAAACATATCATAATACTACTACTTACAAACATACATACCCACACACACATTTGCCAGAAGAGTAGAAGCCCTGCCAACCTAGTCATTTGTACTATAGTGTTAAGCATTTATCACATGCACTACTGAACTTACAGGGCTGACAGCTGGCCAAGGTTGCTGATAAAGGACTGACATCATCTGGACTGATAAGATGGGGCACTGTGAAGTGTTGTGGGTTGGAATGGCATAAAACTGTTTTGACCTATAAACAAACACACAACTCCCTCAGTCTTGCACACACACACACACACACACACACACACACACACACACACACACACACACACACACACACACACACACACACACACACACATGTCTGAATTTGCCAGGACTGAGATTGGAACTCCTACCTAACTACTTATTTATACTATCTTGTTTTGCAGTTATCGTATGTGCCACAGAGATTATGTGGCTGAGGCCTGATGGAAGGCACTTCTCAGATGACTGATATCGGCAGGGCTGCTAAAGTGGGGAAAGTGTAGGTGCACTGGGTTTGAATGGACCCAAAACCTTGTAGTTGTGAACACACACACACACACACACACACACACACACACACACACACACACACACACACACACACACACACACACACACACACACACACACACACACACACACACACACACACACACACTTTTAAATTTGCCAGAACTGAGATTAGAACTCCTACCTAACTAATTATTTGTACCATCGTATTATGCAATTATCGCACATGCCACAGAGCATTTGGGGCTGAGGCCTGATGGAAGGCACTTCTAAGATAACTGATATCTGAAGGGCTGTTAAATGGGGAAAGTGGAGGTGTACTTGGTTGAATGGACCTAAAAGCTTTTAGTTGTGAACGCACGCACACACACACACACACACACACACACACACACACACACACACACACACACACACACACACACACACACACACACACACTCTTTTACATTTGCTAGGACTGAGAGTAGACCTCCTACCTAACTAGTTATTTGTACTATCTTGTTATGCAATTATCAGACGCACCACAGAGCTTATGAGCTTATGGGGCTGGGCATAACAAAAGTGACTGCTACAGTGACAGACATCTTCAGGACTGCTAAGGTGGGGCAATGGAAAATGCACTGGTGGGGAAGGCCTGTTCATTCCTAGATCCTACTGACATTTCTCTAAGTGTATGAGCATGCCCAGTGTGTCTTTCTATAGTACATGTGGGACTCCATTCTGGGGATTGTTGTACTCCAGTCCAGTTTGTTTTGTGCTATGGCCATACCTGTCAACCTGTTGGTGCAGGATATCTGGAGATAGCCTATAAAAATGTAGGGACAATGGGCCATAGACTGATTGTGACAATTTATCTCAGTAATATATGGATTGAAAGGGTTATAGAGATGGTTTTAGCAGACATCTGTCATATATGGCATTTGACACTGTCATGTACTGTTTAAGTACCTGGTGACATGCCTCCTCAAATCATCACAATGATTTACCAGAAGAATATAGGATGGATGATGCACACACAAGGTTTATGGGCCAAATGCTATGCATTCTTGCACTATCCAGCCTGTTGAAGGGTGTACCTACAAGCAATTGACTGCTGGTGCTGTGGAAATGGTCCAGCACCTTGGGGATATATTACAGTGGTGGAATCTCTGTGCATTTATGTTCTGTCCTGGTCTGATTTCCAGTCCACAGTTGGGTAATATAAATCAGACAGGATCAGGGTGACAGGCAGACTCCAAATATATTTGTAGGGGATAGGATATCTGGGGTGTGTGTGTCCTGGGCAGATATGTTTGGCTACAGCTACCAGTACTTTGCACTGGGCTCTCCTCAATGGTTGTCTGCACTTGGAGGGTTTTGTGTGTGTCAGACTGTTTGACCAGCCTATAGGTGTGTGTTTGTCACACATATATGTATGGCCCACATCATTTTGCTTGGATGGCCACATGTTGGGGTCAGGATGTTGCAGAGGATGAGTGATCATGAAGAGGTGTGTTACTCCCCATGGCTGTGGCCCAGGGTTCTATGGGTGTGGACATGTCATCATCTTCCAGGGTTAAGCTTGCCTGCAGTGGGTGCATTCCCATGTTTACACTCTGAGCCCTGCCTGTCGACTGGATGGAATATCACAGAATGTCCACATCCATGACTCATATATCTTGTTGGTTACCCAAACAAGTGTGGTTTTCTAGCACAAGTATTTTGCAACTAACAAGTAAAGAAATAGGTATTCACCAAAACAAATTACTTGGAGGAAATGAGGCAAAAGTTCTTTCATACTTCACCAAAACAAATTACTTTACCGAGGATGAGGCCAGGCAAATTTCTTTTTTTCTTTAATAGTCCACAAAGACACAGCAACATACCAGCCAGGAACACAGCAAAATCCACACAAAAATCAAAAGCACATTATTTTGCAACTAACTCAGGGTTCAAGTCAGATATTACAGACAGTTAACATTGCAGTTTCAGACTTTGCAACCATCACACATTCCATGCTAATACAAATCATTCCATCAACTTTATAACATTATTAGAGCAGTATTTCACAGGTGTCCTTCTCTTTGGACCTTCATCACCCCATTATTTATGGGTTTGTCCCAATTTCTGGCTCCCTGAGGCTGGCAGGTTTGCTACTAGCAGTTGTCAGCATGGCCTTTCTTTGCATTTTGTGGACTGTGTTATGTTGATGTTGTGGACCCCATGACACTCCCTAAATGGCACTGTGGGTGGGGCATAGGCATTTACCAGAGGCCTGTAGGCCAGGTGTGACAGTTTCATGCCATCTGTAGCAGGGGAGTGCATTCTGATGATCATATGTTCCCAGGCTGTCAGCAGGAGACAAGACTGGGATGACACCAGTGAGTTGACTGTGAGTTTTACTGACAATTGCTTTCTGTTACTATTGTGCCATCAGTCTGGGTAACATCTAGATCCTGCTTAAGTCTAGAAACATGTTACTGCATTTCTATGAGACCATGGGGGTGTGACACAGCTGCACGGACTGTGCTGATATTTGCTTAACATTTTGGTCCCATGTAGCATAGTGGTGTGCCCTGTCTTTCAGACTACAGGAATAATAGTATCAACCACAGGTCAGATTGTTCTGGCATAGATAGTTGTATTTTCAGACTTCTTACCTTTCAAAATCATACTGCCACTGCCAGACCTGCCATGATATCATTGTGTAAGAATCTGTGGGTGGGTATTTCATGGGTTTAACCATGAGGGGGCCTTTGCCAGGAATTTCTGTATGGGTATGTACAACTGATCTGCTGTGTGGGGTTGATGTTGGGTATGGAACCCCCACTTTGACATCCATGCATGTGACCTATGATCCCCCCAGTTATTTGGCTCACAACATATACTGCAGTGCTATTTGTCGACTTGGGTGGTACTGCATGGTGTGTGGGTAGGGCAGTACTGGGGATACACATCCCGCTGTCCCACAGAGCTCTCAGTTGTCTGCTGCTATCCTAGTTAACTACCCCATTCCCTTACATGCTTGATCAATACCATAGATATGCTATTGGAAATGCCCACCCCATTATTTTAATTTGTTACAGAGGCTGGCTTACCTTGTGCCTGCAGCTGTTATGAGGGTGGTGCTTGAGGGCACATGATACACTGCCTATACATAGTCAGGTATAGGTGGTGTGATGTTTGGCATCCATTTTACTGTATGTGTGAGTCAGAGAGAGAGAGAGAGAGAGAGAGATCAGTCCTTAAGGCCCTTCAGTGTCAGTGTATGTGCTATGCATTGCCTCTTTGCCAAGGCCAAGGCATACTGGGAACGCCTCCATCTGCCTACAAGGGCAGGCTGAGGATGTTCCTCCTCTGAGTCACTCTGTATCTGTGGAGGCCTTGGCAATGGCGGGGGGTTGTGTGGCCCTTCCCAATTTTGCTCCTGCTGCAGCTCTTTCTGCAGGATCATATTGTGTAGCATGGCACATACTATGACCATGTGTGCACATGTGGCTGGAGAGTGCTGCAAGGCTCCACCAGATATGTCAAGGCAGCGGAATCGTGACTTGAGCATCCCAAACACATGCTCTATAATGATCCTGGTTTATGCGTGTGCCTCATTATGGCATTCTTGTGTGGATGTGTATACATTTCTGATGGGTGTCATCATCCATGGCTCCAGTGCGTAGCCAGCATCCCCCACTAAATGGCCATACAGGATGTCCCCCCTGTCAAACCACTGATACAGCTGTGAGGAATGCCAGATGTGGGAGTCATGATGGCTTCCAGGGCAGCCAACACACACATTCATGATAAGGCCCTGGGCATCTTACACGACCTGGCAGTTGATGGAGTCACCAGGTGGTGCTTTGATGTGCATGTGCGTGCAGTCTATGGCACCCAGTACCTAAGGGTAGTCTGCTACATGTTGGAAGAGATGCATATTGCCAGTCAGCTCTTCACGGGTGCTGGGGAATTTACATGTGCTCCATGGCATGTGTTCGCATGGCATCCAGGAACTGGTGGAGTATGCTGGATGCAGATGCCTGTAAGACCCCCATGATATCCCCAGTTGCTCTTTGGAAAGTACCTGTAGCTAGAATTCTTAGAGTTACCTTGGTATCCACTGGGATGGGTTCCCCTCTGTTTGTTCTGGATGTGAGGCGAGGCAAGCACAGCTCCACAATTTGCTGCAGTATGTCCCTGTCCACCCTGTAGTGCTTACTATCTCCAGATCATGTAGCCCCTGGTATGTTACCCTGGGCCTGAACACTCTTCTCCCCCTCCTCATAAGTCTGGAGAGGTTGTCAGCATTATCCTCATCACCACCCTCAGCCTCTTTCACATACTGATGTATGAGAGCAACAGCAGCCCCTAACATTTAGGTAGTTTTGTCAGGTAAAATTTCCCCATTTGTGTACACCGGTGGTGTAGAGTTTGTGGGAAAAAACAGACTACAAGGTGTTTGCATAGTTTATAGTGGTGTGCTGCAGATGCTGCCTGTGTGATTGGCTGAGTATGATGCATTCCACTTGCCAGGTCTGTTACTTGTATTTGAGTGCCACTGTTCTCCTATTTCCCATTTTTTTTCTTGTTCCAGTTGCCATTTCTTGTATTTTTTTAGTTTTGTGGTTTAAATCCCAGTGCATGCCACGCACACCCATTTAGGCAAGGTAAACAAGGCTGTACAGCCTCAGACACACCCCCTTGCTGACATATGCACAGTACTACCATTGACTGTGTTTTTTGGGGGGGGGGCGTTAAGTCCTAGTGCACGCTGCGCACACCTGGTTAGCTAAGGTAAACACATTTTAGCAGAAATGTCCCTCCCTGGATGCGAACACACTCTTAATTTCAAGGTGTAAGACATTGCAGCCTCAGACACAAACCCATTGCTTAGCTGTGCTTAGCTAAGTGGAAACCCTGGCAACAGAGCTCCAGTGTGCTTACAGCAAGCATCACACACCCCCTTTTTATGTCATTTACTTGTCCTGCTTATATGGCCGTATTAGAGCACCTACATGGTTAGGTGCAGTCTGACACTTAGAAGAAATTTGTGATTCAGTAAGATTCCCTTCATTTGCATACCCCACTGCCTTACTCCATAGTTACTGCACTCACACTGAGCCTTTCCCCTTAGCAACAACTGTTCCCTGGTATTGTTTTCATTCTGCATGCCATTGACTATAATGGCAAAAATGCAGATTTCCCTGAAAATTGCCCCCCCTTTTTTATTTTATTTTCAGCACGATCCCATTTGCTCGCCACTCCCCTATGCTTAAACAGCTGAGATCAGCCAAAAAAAAATAAAAGTTTTATTTTATAAAATTTAAGCTATTTTTCATGCCAATGGCCATATATTTGGCCATTGGCATGCCTACTAAATGTAATACATGCGTTCTTTCAAGCTGTCATGCCTCTGTATTGTAATTTGCAGAAATGTATTCAGCTACTGCTCTGTACACTGTTCAGGCATGGACAACTGACTGCTTCCTGGATCACTAATTCACCTCATTTGCATGATTTTACCAGAAAATGAGGTAATTAGCATATAGCAGTGGTGTCCATGCTGAAATAGTGTAGGAGTGCTCATGCACCTGCCAGGAGCTCGATCCTGGATCACTCGTCGGCCATATTGTGTGCAGAAGCTCTTGCACTGTTCCTGCATTCCATGCAGAGCTTGCTGAATCTGGCCAGATATCTAGTTACAAGAAACACCAGAGTTTCAATCACGGGAGATATAAAAAATAACACAGTTGCATAGATTTACACAGCTGCAGAAAACCAATACTTAACTAATCTCACTATATTTTTTCTGAATGACTAAAGAATTACTGGTCTTTAGTTAAGTTGCTTACTAGTCATGGTGGTGGTGCTGAGGTAGCGTTGTCACCTCACAGTAAGATGCTGTCCGGTTCGATTCTCAGCTAGAGTGTCTTCTGCGGAGAGACATGCGTGAATGGGCGTACCTTCATTGAAGGTTGTGCGTCAGGGCTGGTAACCCCTACACATAAAAATCAACTACCAATCATTAGCAGACCGGAGTTCCGCTGTGGCGACCCCTAACTGGGAAAAGCCAAAAGACACAACAACAAGTTAAGTTGTTTTCTATAGCAAGGCAAGATGAGGTGTGAGGTTGCTTGAGATAACTGTGAGAGATCTTTCCTGTCAGGTGCCGAAGAACAAAGTGCTGCTATGAGAGTTTCATTATATCTCTCACTAATATCTAAAGAGTCATTTCAGTGCTGGTTACAGAATGACATCACCTCTGGTCATCTGAGTCTGGTAAAATACATAACCAGAGCTTTGCTAAGGTCTGTTGCAGCATCTGAAAGCTATAAAACAATTTCAAAAACTTTTACTCTTCCAGGCTGGCAATTAATTCACTCCTAAGGACAATACAGTAAGATTCCTAGTCCTGGTTTTCCCAAACATTTTTGCTTCTGGCTGCAATTAGACCTGTAGGATAAAATATTTATGGCCTAAAACAACCTATTTAATTTTCAATCTATTTTTCAAAATTAGCTGGACTGAGATTAACCTCTTCCCTTCCAGAATTCTCTGTTAAAACATGCATTTAATCAGTTATAATAATAATGTCTGACATACATGTATATTTCTTTTCTGTCCATCAGGACCCACTTTTGATGCATTTTTAAAACAAGCATATTTGCAAATCAGTTTGATAGTTAAATGGCATAACATTCTTTACAAAACACCAGCAAGCTATTCTGGCATATGTTACACATGCACTGTCCTACTCTCCCAGGCACAGATGGCACTGCCTCAAATCATTATAGCTGTGGTCTACTGTCACTCATCATCCAGGATTTGCTGCATGCCACCTCATATCAGCTTTGGTACTGCAGGCAGGTTACCAGGCAGGCTAAATAATTACAGTACCAGTGCTAATATAAAAGTAAAGTTGAGGGCTCAGGCACATTCTGAGATCCACAGGACTACATGTCATATTTATATAGACTTGGAATGTGCAGTGCAGAGGTAATAATATTCATTAACATGGAATGTTTCTGATGCCCCCAAAAGGAATACTAGAAAACTAGGTTCTGGGTAACATTGCAGGGTGATGGAAGTTATGCACAAAGCTACCTTGATTTTTTTTTGGAATCCCAGTGTAAAACACAAACCTTTTGCATCAGACAGCTATTGGTAAACATCATACACCCACAACACCACATCAGTCACAACAGAACACTAAACCTACAACTTATGCTGAGGCTGTAAAGAAAAAATTTCCAAAATCTCTAAAATATCTCAGCCTTCAATATGCCAAGCAAAACCCACTTCTTGGCCCCTTCCATATAGTGCAGCTCCACAAAGATTACTCATGTGCGACCAGGAAAGCAGGCCTAAACATGTAAGGCAAGCCTGTTGCCATACAGAGATAGTTCTTAGTTATAGGTGACTCTATACTGAGGCTCACTGACTCCACACTCACCTGAGTGAACAACAACAGTAACTGTAAGTGGTTCTCTAGTGTCAGGATCAGTGATGTCAAAAGAGTTCTATGGTTCCTTAAACCAGACAAATGTGATCCTATCCTACTGATTGATGGTCCTTGTGGGGTGAATAACCTGAGGTGTGCCACCCAGAAGGACGTGCAGAGAGATATGATATATGTGCCAAAGGCAGAAAAGAGATTGCCTTCACCAAGAATTATGCCTACATAGCAAGACAAGATAATTGGCTTTAACAATTGGCTAAGTAGGGGTGTCATTCTGAGTGGATCCAGTATGCGTCAGTCTTGGGTGAAATGGCGCATAAGACTTCTTGGTTTGCCAGAGATGGCTTAAAACTCTTATATCAGGGCTTCTAAATACTGGCTAAAGCCTTTGCTGCAGCTGTGTTGGCTCTTTTAGTCTCTTTAATCAACATTTATTTATTTATATTTGTTTACCAGGGTAGTGCACTGATCTCACTGGACCATTTTAAGTGCAGCCCAGGTGAATTGGAATGCATAAAATGAACAAAACATATTTACAGATGCAACAATATGTTAAAAAATAAATATGTATACATATTTACAGATGCAAGAATATGCTACAAAATTTATTTCAAGAAGTAGTTTGTGATGTCAGAACATGGATGGAAAAAGTAACATTCCTACATAGCAAACTCAAACCCAAATTTGTACATCATTATGGGGGACTACTCAATGCTAGGAATCTAAACAGAAAAATGTCAGAGCTTGAACTCATCCTGCTGGTCAAACACATTCATATCTGTATACTTACAAAGACACAGTATCAGTGCAGTGACAGCACTCCACCTATAAAAGGGTTTTACACCTATCATACCTTTAGGCTCTTGAGTAACAGCAGAGGATTATTTACATTTGTCAGAAGCCCTGCAGTCCTATTTCACATTACACATACTCCTAACCTGGAACTCCTGGAGATCCAAATTACTCTTACAAATCCATCTTTTACTTTATTACTAGCAACAGATCCCCATCAATGCCCCAAAATGATGATGAAAATTACCTTCATTCCACTGAGTGGTTAAATATGAAATCAAATGCTTTCTTGCTAGGGGAGTTCAGTTACCCAAGCAATGTGTGGCACACCGACACTATAAAAATAAATATGCACAGCATTTTTTAGACTTACAATAGCAGTGCACTGGAACAAATTGTAAAAACTACCTACTTGAGGCTCTAGTATCCTAAAGCTTGTCCTTAGCAGCATAACATTTGCCTGTACCACACCACACATCTCCCATCCCTGGTTAAATTTGAACATAAAGTTGCTACCTATGCTGTCAGGTTTAATGGTAGAACCCCACTAACAAGTGAAAACAACTTAAGGGACTTTTCCAAGGCAAACCTACTTCAACCTATAGAAGACTATACAAAATTCCCAACAACCTTCTGCAAATGAACTCAAATGAGACAGTTACCACACTTACCTCCAATTTTACCAGCATCTAAAAATCTCCATAGAAAAGCCTGTAGCCATCTGCACTAAATATAATGGTAAAGTGAGGAATTAACCTCTTTAATGGAAAAGATGGAAAATAATGCAAAGCTGTTTGAAATCCCCCATCCCCCCACCTCTAGACCAAACCGAAGCATAATAACAAGGCACATAAGAGCACTATTAGAAAATGTAAAGCAAGTACAAACTTAAGGTTGCAAAAGACGCCAAAGGAAGCTATATATTTACTTTGTTTAAGTTATGTCAGCAAATTAAGAAATAATATTCAATAATGCATTGAGTTCATCTATACTAATAATCACACATTTCACTCTCAGAGATATAACTGTTGTAATAGCAGACAAATTTAGTACTAACTTTACCTCACCAAAGCAGATTCTTATACCACTATCCCTGAAAATTTAGTTTCAACTGAAATCATTTTGTAACAAATTTTAGAATCACTATCAAAGGAAAAAAATGATATGCTTTTCAGACCAGATAATATATCAGACTGCCTTCTGATCAGTTCCAAGTATGCAACAAGCAAGTTAGCTACACTGCTGAACCTCATCCTATCCTCAGGATTTGTCCCTGTTGCCTGTAGGACTGCAACTGTGACTCTGATGCACAAATGTGACCCCACTGTAGACCCAGGTAATTATAGGCTTATCAGTCTCACCAGCCTTAAATGCAAAGTCATGAAAGGCATTATAGCTGAACTCATGTATGCAGATATAAGCATGCTAACTGATCTAGACCCCACTCAGTTTGGTTTTGTGACGGGCATAACTTGTCTCCTGAACCTAGTAAACCATCTTGGAAAGGTTACAAAGGTTGTTGGTAGAGTTCACTCTGTGCATGCAACTTATGTTGATCTGGTCAAGGCTTATGGCACTACACGGCATGCAGCTATTACTGAAAATTTAGATAAGCAATGCAAACCCTAAGTAGCTCATTGTTTGCAAACTGGCTGTCCGACGCATCTCAATTACTAAGATTTGCTGGTATCCTCTCTGAACATTTATTTATTTATTTATTTTACATTTGTTGACCGGGATAGTCCAACTGGATACTTGTCCATTTTCAGCAGAGGCCTGGGGAGAAAAGCTCCATACATACATACAGAAAAACTGTTAATCAAGTTAAAACACTGTTACAGATACAATACATAGGATACAAATCATTCATTCTGTCATATATAAATCTAATTTGTTATATAATAAAAATTAGGAAGCAATGTAGGGGTGGCCAAAAGACCTCTTAGCTCATGTTTATATTGCCAGAGTTAGTCAAGATTAGAGCAAGGACATAGTCATTGCCTTTTAAAGTACTGTTTTGGATTTTTTTTTAATTGGGTTAGAACGGGTTCTGAAGTAAGCTCAGCAGGAAGTGAGTTCCATATTTTACCAACAGAGTTGGCATATAGAGAGTCTCCAGATGAGCTGTTGCTTTTGAGGGTTTGAACTAGTAATTCGTTGGATGAGCAAAGTGTCTTGAGGTTGCTGTAAGGGGTGATACTTTTTGTAAGTACGGTTATGTTTTCAGGTTGGTAGAGAATTTTATGTGCTGCTATTAGCTGATTGTACTGAAGCTGGATAGGCAATTCTAGCCACCCTAGATTCTTTAGGTCAGACAGTGGTGTGTTCTGTACGCTGCTCCAGTGGCAAATCTAGCAATATGATTAAAGCAACAAGAGAGTTTATTAAGGTCAGACTTACTCAAGTTTGTGAAAAGAGGGGTGCATAAAGGAGGGTGGAAAGTAGATGTGTATGGGCAATTACCATCCTAGCTAGTGGTGTGAGAGAAGGTTTGATCTTGTATAGTGAGCCAAGTTTTTTATTAACATTTTAATAGTTTGATTAATATGCATATCAGACTTGAGGTTAAGGGATCTGGGACAATGACAGTGTCATTGTTAAATTTTATAGTACAGGTTGGAGCAGAGGCTTTACGAGTGGGAGAGAAAAGCAGTAGCTTCATTTTGTTAGGATTTATTAGGAGTCATCGATTACAGAGCCATTTTTCAACAGTATTAAAAACATTTTGGGATAGTGTCTGCAGACGTAAAGGGAAGGTGGCAGAGCAAATCAAAGTGGAGTGGTCTGCATATTGAAAGCAGGTGGCTGTTGGGATGACTGTGTACAGGTCATTATTAAAGATAGAAAATAATAGGGGTCCTAATATAGAGCCCTGAGGGACCTCAAGGGTGATAGGTAGAAGGGAAGATTGTTCTGCCATAGTATAGCCTGTTGTCTACCACTCAGATAAGATTTGAACCATTGGATAGCCTGGACATCTAGGGGAATAGTTTTAAGTGTGTGTATGAGTAGTTGGTGGTTGACCATGTCGAAGGCTTTGAAGAGATCAAGAGAGAGGGCAGAATAAAGCTTATTGTTGTTTTGGTTTTGATTAATAACATTGCAGAAGGAGAGGAGGGCCATGGTTGTACTGTGAAATGGTCTGAAACCATGCTGCGAGTTAGCCAGGAGACTGAGCTGAATGAGAGTTGTTTATGGATGCACCTCTCCATAATTTTAGCCGGGGTGACAAAATAGCTATAGGTCTGTAATTTGACAGTTCAGTGGAACTGCCCCCTTTGTGGAGTGGAATAACATGGGATGTCTTCCAGATGGAGGGGATAGTGGCTTCTGATATAGCTTTATTGATCAGGATGAAGATCCGGTATGCTATGGCATCTGCAGCTTTTTGTAGATGCTCAGCTGGGAGGAGATCCAGTGCAAGGGTGGTAGGCTTTAGTTTCTTGATTAGGGCATGGATAGGTGATGTGGAAACTGGTTGAAAGTTAAAGGGGAGTTGATAACTAGGTGCGACAGTGTTAGGATTTGGGCAACTGGGAAATAGTTTGTTAGCTAGTGACTGGATAGTTTCTGTGAAGAAACTATTAAAGGAACTGGCAATGTCCTCCGAAGATTTTTGGATGGTAGCTGAGGGGGTAGGAGTTGTGCATTGCCTTGGGTGAAGATGTTTATTTATGCCTGCCCAAAACTTTTATGGATTATTTTGATGCTTCTGTTGTACATGTCAGTAAAAGATTTTTTTATCTGGGGTGGCAGATTTTTTAGTGTTGTTCCTTAGTTGTCTAAATCTAAGTTGATTTGAGGGGGATTTTGTGATACGCCAAGTGGTCCAAGCTTTGAATTATAACTGCAGGGGTACCATCAGGACCACTGCTGGTCTGTCCCCTGTTTGGTATTGATTGATTTTGTAGACATCAAAGCCAATACTCTGGAAGTATGGCTGACCAATTTGCTTATGATTGCAAAATGGGCATTGCTATCTGCTCATCTCCTAATAATAAACTGCTCAAAAAAAGCTAGAAAATGCACATACCTGGTGTACTGAAACCTGCCTTAAACTAAAAGTAAAAAATTGCAGCAAATTAGCATTTGGTAAGAAAGCTGCTCATGTGTCATATGTTGTATGTGGTAGTCTTGTTCAAAGACATATAGTCTTAAGAGACTAGGTACTTATGTGGACGACTTTCTCTCTGTCATTCTATCATCATGTTTCCACCATAGTCAGGGAATCCTTCTATCTATCCCAGTTAATGACCAGGGGAATATCTTCAAGATCAAAAGAAGCCATTTTACCACTCTAGTCCTCCCTTATTAGACCCATCTTTGAATATAATGACCCCTTTGGTGTGTACAAATCCAAGTGTGCTGCTCATCTATAAAGATTCCAATATGTTTAACACAAAAATAAAAAATACGTTTTTTTCATCATTGTCAGTGATGAGAAAAGGTAGTAGACTCACTTTTGATGCAGAAGGCTGTGAGTTCTATTCCCATACCCGTTAGATTGGTTCCTGACACTGCAATTCAACATAAGGGAGTGCTGCACTCCTGAGTGTGCCTGACCTTAGATGAGACATTAAAATAAGTTGATGGTAGTTCAGGTGGATGTAAAAGATTCCACGGCACCTGTTGAAAGGTGTAGGGTAAGTTCCCTGATACCTTGCCCAAATGTCCCCTAATAGTATAACTACCATCTTGGGTTACCCGTAAAAACAGGCTACTACACTAGTGGTAATAACCCAGTGAACAAAAGATAAACTAAAGGCCTTAAAGCCTTCAACTATACCAACAGATTACCACAACTATCATTATACTCAGAAGCAAACCAGCTGCTTTGTGATGACCCTTGTCTCCCTTTTTGAGCCATGAAAGATCTCCTGTTTCTTCACAAGACTAGTAGTTCTACAAGTACTCATACTAAGGATCTAAATTTGTACCAACAAATAAGACTAACTGAAGGGATAGGTTCTTAATTCAGTGTATTCTCAGAGTATAGAAGAACTCGCTTCTACAGGTCAAGTAAAGTACTACTTTAAGAAAAAACTGCAGACTTGTCTCACGCCTTGTGTAACTTTTGTAAACTTAAAATGAAAACTACAAGTAATGGTGAAGCACTGTGTCACACAAAAAATACTTTAATCCACTGGTTTAGCGCTTTCAGCCCAAAAATTAGGCCTTTATCAGAACAAACTGAAAAAAACTGTCCCATTTTTAAAGCATAATCAGTACACATCAAACCAATCAGATCTTATTTTCTTAAAACTTAATACATATATATATATATATATATATATATATATATATATATATATATATATCTGTATAAAATGCATCCTAAATAGTGCATACATTTTTAACAAGCTTATAAACTGTTTACATTTATTGTAATAGGCTTTTCTTTTCAATGCAGCTTTATAGCTGACACCATTGTTAAGCCCTGGTGTCCTGCAAGCATCCAAAAGAACCTGCCATTTGAACTCTTTAAAATCTAGTTCCCCATCTCTGTCTCCATCGAAATCTACTGGAACATGATCTATAACTGTGAAAAAAAAAATAACGCTGTCATTGTTACCCACACAGTTAAAAGTGTGCTTATACAGAGCATTGTCCAATTTTTTTTTTCTAATGGCATAATAATGGTCATACATCTTGTTTTTAAGTTGCCTATTGGTCTTCCCAATATAAAATGAAAAACAGGTGGAGCATTTTGCCATGTATACCACAAAGGTAGATTTACAATTGAAAATGCCTGGAACATGCCAAATCTTACTCTGGGTTACAATATCAAATTCTGGTCCCTCAGAAATATATTTACAAAAATTGCAGCTTTTGCATTTAAAAGTACCTGTGTTACCTTGGGACTTTTTCCTTTGTCTACTTTTTAACATTTCTTTGAAATTCCTATCTCTTGTGTTAACAAAAATAGGGGCTCCTCCTACTACCATCTGAAGATCACTGTTGGAAACTAATATTCTCCAGTTGTTGGACACAGTATTTTTGATTTCTTTGCTGTCTATGGTAAAGGTTAACAACATTGATGTAACCCAATCCTTCTTGTCCTTTGTGTTCCCCCTGAGCCCCTCCTTTTCGTTTGTACTAATAATGTCATGCACAATTTTGGACGGGTACCCTCTGTTTTTAAATCTAGAATGCAGTTCCTGCACTAACAGATCTACCTGTGCTTTGTCACTTGTAAGTCTCTTAAGTCTTACTAACTTCCCTTTTATAATGTTGTTTTTCACATAAGTGGGATGCATACTAGAATAACTCAAAAGACCATCACTTGCTACATTTTTATAACTGATGCTGGACCCCAAAAAAATATTTACCTTCCTCTTTGATAACCTTTAAATCTAAAAAGGAAATCTTAAAATTGCCCCAGCTACCGGTAAAATGCAAAACAGAGGTGCTGTTATTCATGTCTTCAATAAACAGCAAGAGCTCAGTCTGTGTTCCTCTCCAAATAAAAAAAAAATCATCAATAAAACCATGGTAACTCACAATTTTATGTCTGTTGGTGAACTTGGACATCCTGGCACCCATTGCCACACCCTTGATTTGCAAGAAATATTCATTGTCAAACATGAAGTAATTGTATGAAAGAATGTTGTCCATGCATTCCAACATGAACCTGCACTCTTCTAATTCATATTCTTCACTGTTAATTAATAAATCCCCAACCCACTCTAAACCCAAATCATGGGGAATGCAGGTGTATAAAGATGCCACATCAACTGTCACCAAGAAATCACCAGCTTCAACCTTAATTTTATTGATTTTACTTAAAAAAATCAAAAGAATCCCTGATAAAGGATTCTGTCTTTTGTACTGTCTCAAGCAGAGTTCTGTCTATAAACCTAGAACATGGCCCTAACTTCGATGCTGGTGAGGAAACTTTAAGCCTGTAAGGGGGGACAATGCCCATCCTTGTGTGTCTTTGGAATTCCAAAGAGATGCCCTATCTTGGGTTTGTTTACTGCAAAAAAAAAAAAAAAAAAAAACTCATGCATATTCCTGGAAATCAGACTTTCTGCCAAAGCTTCAAAAAGCCAAGAATCTATTCTTTTGTAAGCTTTTAGGACATCAGCTTTGGAAACTTTTTATATGCTGTTTCATCTGCTAATAAAAACTGCATTCCCTTCACATAATCATCAGAATTCACTATGACCATTGAACCCCTTTGTCTGCACACATAACCCTGATAGAAATATCATCCTTGATAGAGTTAAAAATCATTTGCTCTTCTGCAGTCATGTTATAAAAATTTATCTTACTTCTTTTGTTTAACAAATCCTTAATTTCTATTTCACACAAATTCTCAAATGCTTTTAATGCAGGGTGCAAGGGTGGGTTAAAAGTGCTAGGTGTAACAAAATCACCCTTTTGTTCCCCATCTCTGTCTCCATTGAAATCCACTGGAACATGATCAATAACTGTGAAAAAAAAACTTAACACTGTCATTGTTACCCACACAGTTAAAAGTGTGCTTATAAAGAGCATTGTCCAAATTTGTCTTTCTAATGGCATAATAATGTTCATACAGCCTATTTTTAAGTTGTTTTAAAGCTGCAATTTTTGTAAATATATTTCAGAGGGACCAGAATTTGATATTGTAACCCAGAGTAAGATTTTGCATGTTCCAGGCTTTGGAACGCAGATGCAGCAGAAAAGAAATAAAATTGAGCATGACACCAGTGATTTTGAAAAGGAACATGTTTTTACTTTGCCGAAATGGTCAGAAACTTTTTATATTACATCTGGCCAACAGCGTGAAGCTGTACAGACAACGGCTTTGAATGGAGGGTTTCATCAAGTAGGAGGGACTACTCTGCATTCGACTGCTTCTGCTCCATTGGTTAATATGGTTTCATCCCCCACCAATCAACATGATGCTTCCTTATATGAAACACCTAATGCAGAAGGTCTGTAATTGCAGAATGATCCAATCAGAACAGGGGCTGCACTTACACAGGATTCAGGAAGCATTGACGTCAACAGTGAACCTGTGGTAAGGCCTAAAACAATGGCGATGCCTTTCCAACCAGTTTTTTTTGCTGCCTCTACCTATCAGAGTGAAGTGCAAACAGTCTACAGGTTCACTGGACAACTGAGGGTGAATGAAACGGAGGCCAGAGGGTCGAGGGAATGGCAATATACTGAAGAAAATGTGGGCAACAACAGAAATGACTTAGTATGGAACATTTCATGCAGGTACCTCACTTCTTTTGAATGCGACTTACTAAATAAGAGATTGTCTTTCATTCCTGCGACATTGGCGAATGTGGCAGATACCTTAATTGACTTTAAACTGAGTCTGAGAAATATTCAGCTAAGACTAATGTTTAATGAGGAATATAGGGCTATTAATGTGGACAATACCGTAAATGTTTCAAGGGATACTGTGTTTAGAAAATCGAGCTTATTTAACCCACAGTATAATTCAACACTAGATACATTTTATTAAGTATGTGAAACAGAATTTTATGACTATTTTGATAAAAAATAGACATAATTATACTAAAAGGAAGTTTGAAAACCTCACAATTAATGAAAACCAGCTTTAACAGCACTTGAACTGATTCTACTATAGTTATAAGACCTGCAGACAAAGTAGGTCAGATAGTTGTCATGGATAGTGATTTCTATTTTTAGTCGATGCCTGAAATGTTGCAGGCTGTTTTTGTGTATAAACATATTAATTTGTCAGATAATGATGGCATGGTTGAGAATGTTACTAATATTTTAATGCAACAAGTAACTAATAGCATGGTGACTAAAGAATTATTTAGCTGTTTTGTTGTTGAGAAACCTTTGATTCCAACACTACAGGGATTACCTAAAGTCCATAAGAATCCACAGAGACCCCCTTTTAGACCCATTGCGGTGGGTGGGGGTTGGCTGACTGAGCCACTATCTATCTATGTGGAGAAGCAATTTAAACCACTACTAGAATAATATGAGTATATTTTACGAGATACGGAACAAATGCTACAAGATCTATATTGTTTTATTGAAGGCTATGGCAAGTCTGTGAGTGATGTCTTGATGGCAACATATGATGTAACCTCACTGTTTACAGTCATCCCTACTGTACAAGGTACAAGGATGGTTAGCAGTTTCCTTAAATGCAATAGTTCCTATTCTGTAATGCATATAAATTTGATATGTGAATTGCTTGAAATAATTTTACAAAACAATGTTTTCGTGTTCAATGGTAAATATTATAGACAAATGTTAGGAGTAGCTGTGGGCACACTGTGTGCCAATAGCTACGCCAACATGGTGATGGCTGAAAGGGAATCTCAAAATTTGCTTACACATCCCTTAGCTTGTGAATACCTAGTGTTTTATAGCAGGTTTGTAGATTACCTTTGTATTTTCTGGCTTGGTGCTGAATGTAAACAATTGGAATTGATTGAGTATATGAATCATAGTAGCGAATTTTTAAGGTTCATTGGAAAATATTCTACAGATGTTATAGAATTTTTAGATATTCAAATGAGCATTGATAATGAAGGTTGTGTTCATACAGATAGAAATACCAAAGACTGCTATCGTGCATCATACTTCCATAGAACTAGTATGCACCATGGCCATATATTTAATAATATTTTGAAAGGTCAAGCAATGCTTTGTCCTAGATTGATTGATAGGGATACCAGATGGAATGAAGAATTTAATAAAATGAGTAATGATTTCATCACTAGGGGATATTGTGAGTATGAGATCCATAAAACAGCAGTTAATGCTAAAGCTATGAGGAATGATAGGGCCAAACCATATTTTTCCAAACCCCAAAATATGGTAAGGTATATAAGAAGTCAAATATTTTTTTCTTATACTAGGGATAGTGGGGCAATAAGAGACATTCTGCATAGGCAATGGAAAATTCTTCAAACTGATACCCATATAGCTCAGATTATAGAGGAGAAACCACATTTGAAGTATAAGAACAAGGGAAATCTGAAACACAGGCTATGTTATCCAAAGACAGGGCCATATTCTGAAAGATTAGTTTCAGGGCAAGAGACTATCAAATGTGGCCACTGTAACTTCTGTGATTACATATATGGAGGGATTGACTTTAAACACCCTGATACAAGGACTATATTTCATTTTTCCATTAATGCCAACTGTAATAGTAGGAATCTTATCTATTTAGTTCACTGCATGCACTGTTATTTATTTTATGTCGGAAAAACCTACAGACATTTGCATGAGCAGATTAGAGATCATGTATATTGTCATAAAAAAGGACACACATATAGTGCCATAGCCAAACATGTGCTAGAATGCTGTTAAGAGGGTAAGTAAGTAGTTTTTAAGTTTTGGAAAGAGTTAGTTGTTGGTGTTGTGGGTGTGCATGTCTAAATCTTACAATTAAGTGTTTTGAAATTCAGCACTGTGAGCTTTCAGTATAATGAGCCTCAGTCAAATGAGTTTTCAGTATTTTGAAAATTAGGTATTGTGGTGTCAGTTAAACGAAATTCAGTATTTTGAGTTTTCAGTTAAGTGAAGTACATGTGTATAAATATATATTTGTGTATATATATATATATGTATATATATATATATATATATATATATATATATATATATATATATATATATATATATATATATATACATCTCAGATCCTGTCTGATTGGATCTGTTGTTTCCTCTAAACAATAAAAGCCAAAAGCTAGATAAAGTCCATCTGGGTGGCCTGAGTGTTATTATGGTGTTCTGTATTCTTGACCTGGTGTGCCTGTACTAGCTGCTGCTTAATCCTTCTTGATGCAGCTAATTTATACTAAAACTGCTAAGATTTATTGTTGTTGGTACATGTTTCCTCTTGTTGTCTTAATTTGGTGATCTAGACATTCTTGATTTGTCCATTTTTGAGAATATAGCTTTTGATTTGGGATTTACATCTTAGATCCTGATTGGATCTGACTTTCTTCTTCTACCAATGAGTGTAATTACCTAGACATGCCCCTTCTGAGTGATTTTAAGGTTTATGCAATATTGTCATGGCGATATATTCAATTTGCATTAACATCCACATACTGCTCTTTGGTGCAGTTATTTAAGTCACCAAATATTTCGGGTTTGGTAGCATATATATTTGTGGATTGGTTTATTTCTGTCAAGACAGTAGTTGATTCTCAGCATGGTATGTCTGTACTAATTTCTGTTTAATGTTTCTTTATGCAGTCATTTTTAATAACACTGCTAATATTTTTAATAATGCTGTTAAGATTTATTGCCATTGGTATGTGTTTCATCTAGCTATTGTATTTAGGTCTTCTAAACATTCTTGATTCGTACATTATAGAGAATATAGCTTTTGATTGGCTATTTACACCTTAGATTTTGAATGATCTGACTTTCTTTCCCCACCAATGAGCACATTTAGCTTGATAAGTCTCTTCTGAATGATTTGAAGGTCTGTGAAATATTGCCATGGTGCAGTTAGCACAATGTACTTAATTTGCTTTAGTATTTACATATTGTTTTTGGTACAGCTATTTAAGGCAATATTGCTGCGGGTACGCTAGCATATATAATTCTGGAAAGACAGTATTTGATTTCCCTTCTTTATGATTTGATATGATTTTTTTTATCTATTAAAGATAATGTAGATATGAGTGTTTTATAATTGTATTTTTCATACGTGCTGTGTCAGACTCAGTATGGCACTTTCGAACACTCACATAAATCATGTAGACATTGAATTGATTGTAGTAATGATGTATACTTCATGACTGAGGCATGCATATTTCTTAATTGTTCATCTCTGTCATATAAAGCTACTTTTAGTAACTAAACTGATTGACTCTGATGTATTTCTGTTGGTAAGGTAGGGACGGTCCACGATTGGTGGAAATCTAGAATATAGGGTATTTATTCGTACATTGCAAACCATTGGATTGTATTCTGACTGAGAACTCAACCAATAATGCTCTAGGATTTATGTTGTTAGCCATTGGCCAGCTTTTTCCATATTACTATCCTGGATGCTGGATGCACTTATGATTGGCTGATATTTGAAATAGCAATTGATGATTGGTCAACCCATATCATTATATTTAATTAGTATTGTAATGTTCACATTTTGGAATTCTGGCGTGTATTTTCTTAATTATTGATTCGGTATACATTTAGATAAATAGAAAGAAATGCTGAATGTTATTTGATCTGATGAATGGTTGATTACCCAAAATTGCTTATCTTTCATTTATTGTTTTTATACCTGTTTTGTACACTTTTAGTTTGGGAATATAAACTGTGAACTTATACTTCAACGTGGTGAAGTAAAAGTCAGAAATACACCCTGCTGACATTCATCCTGCCAAAAGTAGAGTTGCAGAAAAGGAAAAAAAATAGAAATGCCACTATCAAATATAGAAATGTCAGCCTAGCTGTAAAATAGATTTTTTTTTTGCTGTGGAGAGGGTGACACTCACATACTGTACTAGTTATATGGACTAACTCTGAGATCATACACTACTGAGTTAAGGAAGAACTCCCGCAACACCATTGTGCTCCTCTCTCTTTCTATGTCTAGTCCTGCAGCATTAATTCCTTGATGAATTATGACTTAGTCAAATTATCCAGCTGATTCACAAGACAACCAAAAATATGCTCAACAAACAGAGAAGTCACTGATGCATACACACACACACACACACACACACACACACACACACACACACACACACACACACACACACACACACACACATTCACTCTTGAACTGCATACTTACCTCTTAGGTACACAACAAGATTCTCAGACCCACCTTCATATACAGTTTAGCTATAGCAATGATCATTTTGCATGGAGGTCAGCAAATGAAATATATTGTGTCACACTGCTACTGCCAAGTGAGATTGATGACTTAAACTATGATCTACAATGGCAGGGGAAAGTCTCTTTTGTCTACAGAAAGCCACCATACCCCCAAAGTTACAGACACTTTATTAACTGTGTATACTTCAGATATCTGATTGTGATTTAAAAATGTCCAGAGAAAAGTGTGTGTGTGTGTGTGTGTGTGTGTGTGTGTATATATATATATATATATATATATATATATATGTGTGTGTGTGTGTGTGTGTGTGTGTGTCATGTAACCGGCCATTTTAAGCATAGCCAGTTTCCCTTCAATGGTGATAAGCTCTACATTCTGCCTGCGAGGTAAACACTTTAACCATTAAAGGAAAACTCCACCCTAGAACTAAAAAAGTCTATTTATTTCATTTGTTTCCTGACCTATTTTAACACTTCAAAGTCACTCTAAATGCTTTATTTATAATTTTACCCTGTTTACCACAACATGGATACCAAAAAGGCTTGATGTATCAATGTGATCTTGTTCTCCCACAACCCTTTCTCTTTCCCATAATGCTTGTATGACTCATCCCAGATGTAAGGAAGTAACTGTGAATTCCCATGCCATTGACATATAATGGGATTTGTGTGAGGCACTGTCATCTTCTATACCTTCTGTAAAAGGACTGCTTCTTTTCTGTCTTTAATCACCCTCATTTATGTTTGGCTCAGTGCTTGTTTTCCACTATACTTAGAAGTTATCCAGCTACACCCAGAAAAGTAATTAAATTGCACACCTTTGTTCAGGGTTTTCTTTTGTAGTCCAAGAGAAATTGATTCTGTAGTGTGGGGATAGGGGACTGTCAGTTCATCTTGAACTACAAAAGAAGACCCTAAACAAAGGAACAAGGGCTAAGGGAGAACAAGATCATATTGATACATCAAGCCCAATTGGTAACCATGTTGTGGAAAATAGGCTAAAATTACAAATACAGCACTTAGAGTGATTTTCAGGTATTAAAATAGGCCAGGAGGCAAAGACAGAGCGAAAAAAATATTTTTTTAGTTCTAGCGTGGAGTTTTCCTTTAAGCCAACACCCGACCGCAACATTATTGTCTTTTTTGAATGACCATGGCACAACTCAAACCTACAATTTCCTTATCTAAAATCAGATACCTTATCCATAAGGCTTTTTATCTCTTATGACAGAGATACAGAATTAAACTATTTTCACCCATGTGGAATCAACTGTATTACCTACCAAGGAAGTAGAACTCAATAGCTCTGAGATTCAGGAATAGTAAAAATTTAGTACATTGTCCAGGTTTGATATGTGTGTGTAGTTGAAGAAACAAGGAAAAAAATAATCATAGTTATCTGATAAATGCTGTGGTCTCTTTTAAGTTGCATTCCATTTATGGCTATCTTGTAAACAGGGCATGGCTAGTTGCCATATGGAATCTCTTTATACCATTGCTAAGTATGCTGACATTCTGTGCTTCTACCATGAGGTTTTTGATGCTCAGCATTTCAAAGATTTCATATTTTAAGTTAAAACAAGTAATAATAATAATAATTATTATTATAATAACATGTTTAATGTATTTCTTTCATTCTTCCTAGGTGGACTATTTCTTTGAGAATAACCTTAATGCGCTTGAAAGGTATGTACTTATATGTTGCATTTCTAGGTTTCTTTTTAGCATGTTTTTATATGCTTTAGAAGTGTTTTGAGTGCAGCCTTGCTGTCGCTAATATTTACTGCAAATTATCAAGATGATGTAATGCATTCTGTTCAGGATTTCAAGCTGATATGCATTTTGAAATTGTAATTATTACCTGCTGCTGACAGTTTTTTCTACTGAGTCCAACAATGGACAGTATGTGCATCACACTGGTGATTATGGATCATTTGGTGTGATACTGTTTATCATATAGTCTGTAAATGTTATATAACATTCTTTGTTTGACATATACACATTTATTGTGCCTGATGAAATATTGTAGATTGGGAAACAGAAGTACAGTATGGAGAGATACTTATGGTCAAAGGAACTCCAGCCATCAATAAGCAAAAACTGTTGATCTTTCAGGAAAGAGTGATTGAACATTACAGATTAATTGGAATGAGCAAATGTTATCCTGTGCTTGAATGTACTGCCTGTGAAGGAAACTTGGAGACAGTTTTTAAAACAGTTTTAATTTAACCATGGAAAAAAAGCAGTTAAGACATAGTTTTCTGATTTGTACAGGTCCTGCAAGCAGTATGTGTTGCAAACAAGCACCACTAACTTTAAAAATATGTCTTGCTAGTGACTGATGCCGGGTTTGATTATCAAAATGCAGCTAGAGATGGGCATCTCATAAAAAAACTCTAGCAATATGTCAAATAGAGAGCTGATGAGAATCATGAGTGGGACATTTCCTTCAGAGTTGTATTAATTCATTAATGTACAAATACTGTCTCACATGAAGTATCAAAAATAACTACATTTCATACGGTAGCTACTTAACTTAAATGACAGAAACAAAGTAACGAGTTACCTTTCTCACAGTACAAGTATTTTTCCTACCCATTATCCACTTCTCCCTTTGTTAATGTTATTGCCCTCTATGATTTAACTTCTTCTATTATCATGAACATGATCCAGAAATGAGGATGATATTGCTGCTAAACCTCTACCAGTTCCTTGTCTAATGAAGGGATGTCATCAACATCTTGACAATTAATACTCATGGAAAGAAACTTCAGAATTTTGCTGGCTTTCTGTACTGTTTTCTCAAAACTACATAGCAAATGTAACATAAAGATTGGGCCTGCATGTCTTAGTTTTTCCTGCTTGATCCATCATAAATGTAGTTAATGTTAAAAAAAGTAGTCCACTAATGCAACCACAAACAGTTATGTTGCTACTATTAATGCATGAGATTATATTTTTTTAAATATTTTTATTAGCTTTCCAAAGATTTCACAAAGGCATTTCAGTAGCCACATGACTCAGTCAAAATGAAAATGCTTTTCTGCCTGAAAAGTTCTGTACTGAATGAAACACACATTAGGAGCTTTGATGAATGTATGTTGTAAATATTAGCTATTTTCTTCCAAAAGCTGTTATTGATAAAAATATTTAATAATAAAATAGATGTAAAATTAAACTTAGCATCTATGGTCAGTACAATATGTTATACAAGGGAAAAAGTGAGGTAGTAGAGCAAACATCTCCAACAGCTAGATTGTAAAGCAAAAAGGTACATGTTCAAAGCATTGAAAATGACAGAGAAAAAAATTACAGAAGAGCACAAGGGTATTATCTTACATAGTCAGTTGAAAAAGCGTGGTAGCCAATGCAGTTGTCATCATTAGTTATTGTTTACATTTATCAGAGTCTCATATTACATTAAGAGCGAGTATTTTTCTAAGATTATTTATTTGTTTCACTGAATATTGTGGTCTGTCTGTCTCTCTGCAGTAAGTGGGGGTTATTGTTTTCACTTCATTGATATTTGGTGTTGAACTCTTAGCCTAGAGGATTTCTCTGTGCTTTTAAGTGTTAATCACTTATCTGTGAATTTTCTGAATATCTGTGCTGTTTGACTGGCTGCTATATATCTACATCAACTGTATTACAAGCTGAGATAAGTACAAACTTGCAGTGTTAAAGATAGTACTGTATTTTATTTTTCTGTTTATTTATTTGTTTCACTGAAAATTGTGGTCTCTCTGTCTCTGCAATAAGTGAGGGTTATTGTTTTCACTTCACTGATATTCAGTGTTGAACTCTTAGCATAGAGGGTTTCTCTGTGCTTATAAGTGTTAATCACTTATCTGTGAATTTTCTGAATATCTGCGCTGTTTGGCTGGCTGCAATATACCTACATCAATGGTATTACAAGCTGAGATAAGTACAAACTTGCAGTGTTAAAGATAGTACTGTATTTTATTTTTCTGTTTATTTATTTGTTTCACTGAATATTGTGGTTTCTCTGTCTCTCTGCAGTTAGTTTTCCACCCTCCCTTACTGTTCCTGTTGTGGTAGTAATCTAGGTGGCTTTGGAATTACCCGCCCCTCCTGTAAATTTGTGTTTGAACACTCCTTCTGGGTCCATCTCATTTGCTCACCCAACTGAGTACAGTGAGATCATATTTTAATTTCAGATACTCCTACCAGTCCCATCTATTCAGCTCTGTAGCAGCTCTATCCCAGCCTGTGTTCTGACTGAGTGTGCTTCTTAGCTGATAAGCATATTTTTTGGCATTTTTAACTAGTCAGTTGAATAAAACAATAGTTGGATTCAGTTCAGAATACAGTTTGAATAAATTGCATTTATTTAAACTGTATTTGCTTTAATATTGCTACCCAGTCAAGTGTGCTAGCTTGCACTGTACTTGAATTGTTGTTAGTGCTGTTTAGCTGCTTTTCTGTAAAAAAAAGTCTAAGCTAGTTTGCAGCCTTTCATGTAACTACTCTAGTCCAGATACAGATTTGCATATCCAGGACTGTTTGTAAGCTTTTTAGCCCACCAAGCCTTTCTGTGTTGAGGGAAGCCTTCTAGTTTATCAGTGGGAGTAGTAAGCACTAGGTAGTCTATCTACCACAAGAGTGGTTTCTGGCCAAGAAATTGTAGTTTATTGGCCGTTTGGGCAGTTTTTCCATCTCTTTCAATTTTCTGGTCTAAAAGCACACATTTGCACTTGTTTCCTGCCCTTCCTGTAGCTAGTCTAGTCCAGATACAGTTTTGCTGTATCCAGGACTGTTTGTAAACTTCTGAGTCCCCCAAGTCTTTGTGTTGAGGGAAGAGTTCTAGCTTATCAGTGGGAGTGGTAAGCACTAGGTAGCCTATATAGCACAAGAGGAGTGGTTTCTGACCCAGAAATAGTAGTTTATTGGACATTTGGGCAGTTTTTTCCATCTCTTTCAACTTTCTGGTTTAAAAGCCTGCATTTGCACTTGTTTCCCAACTTTTCCATGACTAATCTAGTCCAGATAACATTTTGTTACATCCAGGACTTCGAAACAAACAGGATAGAGCACTCCAGGATCCACAAAATAATGTTTTATTGAGCGCTTTCGTCTTTTCAAGTAAAAAAACTTCTTCAGAATAACCAAACAGTACAAAAAAATCATCACACCTGACTCAACTTAAATACTAAACCAATTGATCAAATCTTAATTGACAATTAAAAAATATGTGCCTGTAAAAGGCATATTACCTAAACTAACCATAGATGTAAAACCAAATAGTAAAAACAGTATTTATATACACATATACACAGAGTGTATCAACATCAAAAGCCTATGTTTAACAAAAATATATAAATATATGTAATTTCATGTGCAAATAGAAAATAACGTATTTATATACAAAATAGGAGAAAGTAAATAAAATCCTTTAAAAAGTGAATAATTGCATAATTACATACACCCTTCTGCCCTAAGCCTAAGAATAGAACTTATAGACATAGTACAATTAAGACCTGGTTGTTCAGTGGCATTAGTCCTCATCTGCCACCTTAATTCTTGCAGTTCTAAAAAATCGTTCAGTGGTCCACCTCTATCCCCCATTGCCACTTGCTCTAATATAATAAATTTAAAATTATGGCCCTCATTTTTGAGGCCATAATTTTGATCTTGTTTTTTGATGCCATAAAGATGTTGGTATATCCTACTTCTAAGAGCATTAATGGTCTTCCTGATATAAAAACTTGGGCATAGGTCGCAAAGGGAAAGGTAGATAACTGACTTACTACTGCAACAATATTTCTTTTTGTGTTTGTGTCTACCATAATTAGGTATGTCAAGTGAAGTGTCAACTACCTGACAAGGGGGGCGAGTTGGCTATTATGAATACCAACCATTATATAGATAAAATGTTAGATATACTTTTTACAGATGTATATTGTGAGATAAGTTTAAATGAAAAGAACATTTTATATAGAAAAGTTGACATGATGTTAGAAGAGCTGTTATTGAACAGGGAGATCAGTTTAGAAGAACATCAATTTATGGAGGTAAAGTGTTCTAAAATTCCAGCTATCTTTGGTATACCGAAGTTACAGAAAGATTTAGCCAACCACCCCCCCCCAAGACCCATTGTTGATGCTAAGCATCTAAAACCTATTTTATTGCAAAATTCATAGACAGACAGTTAAAGCCAGTGTGCCGAACAGTCACAGTCCTTAAGGCTAAACAAGACAACTGATACACTTGTATTAGGTGACTCTATCGTCAGGCACACTGACGTCCCGCTCACCAGGCTGAACAAGGAGAAAGTCACTGTGAGCTGCCTGTCGGGCACTACGATCCGCCACATAACACAAGCACTCAGGTCACTCCAAGGCAAGTACAAATATGACTCAGTCATTGTCCATGCTGGTGTGAATGACCTGAGACATACCTCCCTGGACTACATGAAAAGAGACATAGAGGAGCTCTCTGAGCATGTGGCCCAGGCCGGTATGACCCTGACCTTGAGTAGCATCTTACCCTCACCAAGAATGATGCCACAATATGAAGACAAGATGATCAATTTCAATAATTGGCTTAAGTATTGGTGTAATTCAAAGGGGATCCAATGCCTGTCAACCTGGAATGACATGCTCGACAAGCCAAGATGCTTCAATAGGGACGGCTTGCACCTGTCACCCCTGGGCTTTCGGATATTGGCAAAGGCTCTTGCTACCCCCATAGTGCCTTTTTTAGGCAAGGCTCAAAAGACAAACCCACCTCCATAGGTATCACAAGGGATAAGAAACTAAGAGTAATGCTACTCAACGCCAGAAGTCTAAACCTCAAGATGCATGCACTCGAAACTCTCCTTAGCATGGAGAACATCGATATCTGTGCAGTAACAGAAACCTGGTTCAAGGCTCCCGAGAGCACCCCAGCACTACCAGGTTATACCTCATACCATGCTTTTCGGCCCCAAAACTTGGACCGACCCACAAAAGGAGGGGGAGTATCAATATTCGTCAAAGATACCCACACCTCCAGGTTGGTGGCACAGCACGAAGCATCAGAGACTATCCATGTGCAACTAACAGTGGGTAAAACTGCCTTCCAGTTTATAGCCTGCTACAGACCACCTTCCCTAACCCAGGAACCCCACTCGGCCTTCCTGAGAACACTGGAAAATATGAAGGTCTCTCCAAACACCATTATATTGGGCGACTTCAACTACCCAAACATAGACTGGGAGCATTACTCTAGCTCCAACACCCTAGCCCAAAGGTTCCTAGAATTTATAAACTCAAATGCTATGGAACAACTTGTTACCACAAGAGGGGAAAACATACTGGACCTGATCATCACCAACATGGGGACTCTATGCTCCAGACCAGAAGTGTATCCCTCACTGGTAAGATCAGACCATAAACTAATATCACTGGATATTCACATCCCGACACCACCCCCTGCCCAGAAAACCACAGTGAAAAACTTCTCTAAAGCAAATTTCACACTCCTCAAAACCGAGGTGGAATCCTTGAAAGTCCCCGGGCCTGTGGAAAATATGGCCCAGACCACAGAATCCTTTATAAATGCATTCTATGAACACCTTCAGGAATGCATGGATCATGCGATCCCAAATAAAACCAAGACCCAATCCTCCAAAGGCAGACATCCTGTCTGGTGGACCCCAGCCATAAACAAACTATACAATAGAAGGAGGAAGCTACTAAATGATAGAGCAAAATTCCAAAAAGGGAAGGCATCTCTGATCAGTATTAGCAAAAAACTACGGGCACTCATAAAATCGCCTAAGGCCAGCTTCGAGAGAAAATTGCACAGGACACTAAGGATAATCACAAGGCTTTCTTTAGTTATGTTAGGAACCTGGGTGGTAATTCCCAAATATGCTCAGAATTAGTCCAAAATGACAAAAAATACACCAAACCCACAGACATTGCCAACATCCTAGCTGACAGGTTCAGCGCAAACTTCTCACCCCCCCTCCACACCAAAAGGGCAAATATCTATCCCAGCAGAGTGCTGCCCCCCTGACAGCTCAGATGCTCAGGTAAGAGCTGCCTTCTCCAAAGCAAAAAACACAGCATCAGTGGGACCAGACGGTGTCCAGGCTGCGTCCTACATGAACTCCAAGAAGAGCTAAACCCAAACATAAAACTACTGTTCAATCTCAGCCTTACTACAGGATATGTACCCAAAGAGTGGCGTACAGCAACTGTGGTCCCTCTCCACAAAGGTGGTGCCTCAACGGATCCTGGAAACTATCGCCCCATAAGCCTGACTAGCTTGGTCTTTAAAGCTATGGAAAGGATCATCATGGACCTCATAAATAAAGATATTGGGGACCTACAGACACTGGATCCTACCCAGTTTGGCTTTGTTAAGGGCAGATCCTGCCTCTTAAACCTGGTTGATTTCTTTGAAACAGTCACCAAGGCCATTGACGAGGGGAAGGTTGTCCACACAGCCTACCTGGACCTCGCAAAAGCCTTCGATACAGTACCCCACTCGGGCATTATAGATAAGCTCACCAGCTTAAATATAAACCCCTATGTCACTAGATGGGTTGCAAACTGGCTCAAGGACAGAACCCACATGGTTAGAATTGCTGGAGCCATGTCAGACTCCAAACCAGTTACAAGTGGCATCCCACAAGGCTCAGTCCTGGGACCTCTCTTGTTCGGTATATATTTCTCGGAGGTACAGGCCAATACGGAAGGACTGTGGCTGACCAAGTTCGCAGATGACTGCAAACTGGGCACCATAATCGACTCTCCAGCCGACACAAGCATCCTCCAAAAGGGCCTTATAGAAACAGACAACTGGTGCCAGAGCCATGGCCTCAAGCTAAACACCAAAAAGTGTATAGTCATCCCCTTTGGCAAAAACAAAGTGCCCACAAATTACCAGAAAGGTGGTAATCCATTAAGTACAGAAGAAGTAATTAGGGACCTGGGGACCCAAGTTGATAGCAATCTCTCATTTGACAACTCCGGGGCCAAAGTGGTTAGAAAAACATTTTATATAGCCCACCTAATCATGAAGGGATTCACATCTAGATCAGGGGAGGTCATCGTGCCTCTTTACTCATCCCTCATCAGGCCCATAATTGAGTACAATGCCCCTTTTGGGATGTACCTTACCAGACACCTGCAGCAACTGGAAAGACCCCAAAAGTACCTCACCAAGAGGATAAAAGGGCTCAAACAGATGCCATATGCTGCCCGGTTAAAGAAACTCCAGCTCTACTCAGTGGCATACCGCCTGTTCAGAGGCGATCTGTGCCTGACATATAAAGCCATGTCCAACCTGGAATTAATGGACATGCTGCACCTCAGAAAATCCAAATTCTGTCAAGCTACATGCTTGAGAGACTTGAACCTCAGCACTGAAATAAATAGGACATGCTAGAGGGATAGATTCATAACCCAGAGGCTCCCTTCACTTTGGAATAAAATCCCAGTCCAGGTTAGGCAGAGTCCCCCATTGACTCTCTTCAAGAGGAATCTTGATGAGTGGATGGGAGATCGTAGGTTTACCCCGGGTATCACTTCTGTGTCACTGTTAGACAGAGGCACAGTAAACTAACCTCGAAAAAGGGCATAGCAAAATTAATTTAAAATGGGTGGCGAAAGCCAAACACATTCTGGCTAGGCTTATAAATGCCCTAGGGCAGATAGCCTAGTATGATCCTATGAACCTATGTATGGGTAGTAAAAGATTCATGGGATTTGCTCAGAAAAAAATTGATAAGAACATGTATGATGATGCCCTTTTATTTGTGACAATTGAGGTTAGGGATTTGCTCTTTGTTATCCCACATGAAATTGGTGTTGAATGGTTCTATTTATTTCTATGTAGTCATTTGAACCTTAGACATGATAGGATCAGGACTATTAGAACACTTATGGAATTAGTCCTTGATACAAATGTCATTGTTTTTGAAGGACAGTTATTCAAACAATGCAAAGAGGTGGCAATAGGGGCCATTTGTGCCCCTATATTTACCAATATCGTCCTGGCATTTTGGGAATTAGAGTTTATTTTTAATAGTCAATGTTCCCAAAACTGGAGATATTATGGAAGATACCTGGACGACATAATTATTTTATGGAATGGAAAAGAGGAAAAACTACAACTTTTATAAAAGGTAGTACGGACTTCCTTGATTTTACTCATACAAAAGGGAAGGACGAAATAAACTACTTAGACATTACCATCAGTAAAGATACAGAGAAAAAGGGTTTTAAGACAACAGTTTACAGAAAACCCACCTATTGTAACACCCTGCTACATTTTAATAGTTTTCATCCATTACACCAGAAGAAATCTTTGGTAAAAGGGCAGGGTGTTCGTCTGGATAGGATGGTATCTGAGTGGGATGAATTTTTACATGAAATACAAGTATTGAGGGATATGCTTATACAAAGGGGTTACCCGGAAGTATTTTTGGATCAAATATTACATGAGGTAGTGGATAAAAGAAAGAGGGGTGATTTTTTTCCTCTACTCGGGAAAAGAAAGTTGATTACAATTAGGTATAACAAAGGAAAAGACTGAAGGTTCTAAATCAGCAATTTTTAGTTTTAATAATCAATTTTTTGACATCACGCAAGTAATTCAACATAATTGAAATTTATTTAACACTACCCAAGAACTTCATGGAACTGTAGGAGTGGCCCCAAAGATAGTATATAAAAACGACACCACATTTAAAAACATGTTAGAGAGAACTTATAAAACCAACAGGGGGCAAGGTAGAATGTCCAAATGTGGCTTCTGCATTCAATGCAAATACATAATAGAAGGTACTGTGATAAACACACCTAATTATGGTAGACACAAACACAAAAAGAAATATTGTTGCAGTAGTAAGTCAGTTGTCTACCTTGCCCTTTGCGACCTATGCCCAAGTTTTTATATCAGGAAGACCATTAATGCTCTTAGAAGTAGGATATATCAACATCTTTATGACATCAAAAAACAAGATCAAAAGAATGCCTTGGCTACACATGTTCTCAAAAATGAGGGCCATAATTTTAAATTTACTATATTAGAGCAAGTGGCACTGGGGGATAGAGGTGGACCATTGAACAATTTTTAGAACTGCAAGAATTAAGGTGGCAGATGAGAACTAATGCCACTGAACAACCAGGTCTTAATTGTACTATGTCTATAAGTTCTATTCTTAGGCTTAGGGCAGAAGGGTATATGTAATTATGCAATTATTCACTGTTTAAAGAATTTTATTTACTTTCTCCTATTTTGTATATGCATATATTATTTTCTATTTGCACATGAAATTACATATATTTATATATTTTTGTTAAACATATGCTTTTGATGTTGATACACTCTGTGTATATGTGTATATAAATATTGTGTTTACTATTTGGTTTTACATCTGTGCTTAGTTTAGGTAATATGCCTTTTATAGGCACATATTTTTTAATTGTCAATTAAGATTTGTTCAATTGGTTTAGTATTTAAGTTGAGTCAGGTGTGATGATTTTTTTGTACTGTTTGGATATTCTGAAGACGTTTTTTACTTGAAAATATTAAAGCGCTCAATAAAACATTATTTTTTGGGTCCTGGAGTACTCTATCCAGCTTGTTTCAAAGTTTGGGATTGGTGTGTACGTTATATCCATAGATTCATAGGTTCATAGGTTGGTACTAGGCTATCAGCCCTAGGGCCTATACAAGCCTAGCCATAACAATTCCCTGGCTATTTCTTCCCACATTATTTACTTTCCTGGACCCCTGTCTAGCAGGACTGTTTGTAAGCTTCTGAGCCCCCCAAGCCTTTCTGTGTCGGAGGGAAGCCTTCTAGCTTGTCAGTGGGAGTGGTAAGCACTAGGTAGCCCATCTACCACAACAGGAGTGGATTCTGGCCTTGAATTTGTAGTTTATTGGCCGTTTGGACAGTTTTTTTCCATCTCCTTCAACTTTCTGGTCTAAAAGCCCATGTTTGCGCTTTTCCTGCCTTTCCTTTAACTAGTCTATTCCAGATATAGATTTTCTGTACCCAGGATTGTCTGTAAGCCTCTGAGCCCCCCAAGCCTTTCTGTGTTGGAGAGAAGCCTTCTAGCTTATCAGTGGGCGTGGTAAGTACTAGGTAGCCCATCTATCACAACAGTAGTGGTTTCTGGCCTCGAATTTGTAGTTTATTGGCTGTTTGGGCATTTTTTTTCCATCTCTTTCAACTTTCTGGTTTAAAAGCCTGCATTTGCGCTTGTTTACCACCTTTTCTGTAACTAGTCTAGTCCACATACAGATTTGCTGTATCCAGGACTGTTTGTAAACTTCTGAGAGGTGCCAAAGTCTGCACTTCATTTTTCCCTTAGATCTGCTAGTTCTCTCCTCTCCTGCACTTTTACTAGCTTATTAATCTAGCACTTTTCAACAACAGCTATAAACATGATTCTGTCATTGTACATGTGGGTGTGAATGACGTACCTCCCTGGACAACATGAAAAGAGACATGGAGGCTCTCTCGGATTATGTAGCCCAGGCAGTTATGACCCTAGCCCTGAGCAGCATCCTACCATCACCCAAAATGATACCATAGTTGTTGTTGTTGCTGTCTTTCGGCTTTTCCCAGTTAGGGGGTCACCACAGCGGAACTCCGGTCTGCTAATGATTAGCAGTAGATTTTCACAAACGCCGAGGTGCCAGCTCGACGTTCAACCTTCAATGAAGGCACGCCCATTTAAGCATGACGTTCGAATGCCCATCCAACCACAGGGAGGACATGCAGACTCCACACAGAAGGCACTCCCCACACTCCAGCCGAGAATCGAACGGGAGACCCTCTTGCTGTGAGGCAATAACACTACCGCTGCACCAGAATGATACCACAGTGCAAGCAGAAAATTATTGATTTCAGCAATTGGCTAAGTTTCTGGTGTCATTCTAAGGGGAACTCAATATCTGTCTGCCTGAGATGACATGATTGGCAGACCTCGATGCTTTGCCAGAGATGGCCTGCATCTGTCACCCCTGGGCTTCCAGATACTAGCCAAGGCTCTTGCTACCCCTGTAGTGCCTTTTTTAGGAGGTGTTCCAAAGGCCAAAATTACCACCTTAACAGCTACAAACAAATGCAATCTGAGGGTCATGCTGCTCAACGCTAGATGTCTAATTCTCAAAATGCACTCACTTGAAGCACTCCTTAAAATGGAGAACATCGGTATTTGTGCTGTAACAGAGACCTGGTTCAAGGCAGCTGAAAGCACTCTTGCACTACCAGGCTATAACTCATTCCACACCTTTCGGCCCCAGAAATTGGACTGAAGCTCCAAAGATGGTGGTGTTTCCATATTCATAAAGGATGCACACACCTCCAGACTGGTAGTCCAACATAACGCATCAGAGATACTTCAGGTGCAGCTAACATTGGGTAAGACAGCGATTCAGGTCATAGCTTGTTATAGGTCCCCAATCATGTCCCAAAACCCACACTCCACATTCCTAAGCACCCTGGAGAATGTTAGTGTCCAACCTAAGACTCTCATACTGGGTGACTTCACTCATGTGCCAATACAGTTGTCCAAAGTTTTCTGGAATTCATTAATTCCAGTGCCCTGGACTAGCTCGTTCTTACCCCCATTAGAGGTAACAACATCCTTGACATGGTGATTACTAACATGGGCAACTGTTGCTCTATACCAACAGTCAACTCCTTCCTGGTTAGATCCAACCACAAACTAATCACCTTGGAAATCCACATCACTCCCACCCCCACACACCCCCACAAATGTAACCACCATGAATAACTTCTCCAAAGCTTACTTTGGGCTCCTAAAAACAGAGGTGGCTAACTTCACAGCACCCATGCAAATGGAGAATAGTTGCATGATCGCCGACTCATACACCAGTCCACTGTACGAACACGTACACAAATGCATGGATCTCACAATACCCAAAAGAACCAAGTTGCTCTTCTTCAAAAAAAAGGAAGCCAATCTGGTGGTCCGCTGCCATAAACAAACTCTACAACAGAAGGAGGAAACTGATGCGGAATAAGGTGAAGTCCCAAGACTGGAAAAACTCCCTTATCAGCCGCAACAAAAAGTTGAGATCCCTCATCAAATCCTCTAAAGCTAGCTATGAAAACAGAATTGAGGCAGATAGTAAAGACAACCACAAGGCCTTCTATACTTATGTAAAACATCTCCACGGCAATGCACAGATTTGCTCTGAGCTACTGTACAATGCTACCTCCTATACCTAGCCAACAGATATTGTCAATATACTGGCCGACAGATTCAGTGCCAACTTTACCCCTCTCACCCCCCACCCCAAAGAACCAGTCACAATACCACTAGATTGCCAGGCACCCATTATTACTGCTGCACAGGTTAAAACAGCACTGCCCAAGGCCAAGAATACAGCTGCTATGGGACCTGACAATATCTCTGGCTGTATTCTACATGGACTACAGAGTGAACTGGCACCTCACTTGTGTGCACTGTTCAATCACAGCGTCATCTCAGGCTTTGTACCTACCGATTGGCGCAACTGCTATAGTCATCCCTCTCCACAAAGGAGGAGTGACTACAGACCCTGGGAACTATTGTCCCATTAATCTGACAACTCTGATATGCAAAGCTATAGAACACATCATCATGGACCTAATAAACAAGGATATAGGGAATCTCCAAACTCTGGATACCATGCAGTTTGGTTTTGTGAAGAGTAGATCATGCCTGCTCAACTTGATCGACTTCTTTGAGTCAGTAACCAGAGCTGTGGATGAAGGCAAGGTGGTTCATACAGCGTACCTTGATCTGGCCAAGGCCTGGGATACCATTCTCCACTCAAGAATCATAGAAAAACTCACTAAGCTAGGCATCAACTCCTGTATCACTAGGTGGGTTGCAAACTAACTCACAGATAGAACCCACAGTGTGAAAGTAGCTGATTCTAAGTCAGACTGCCGACCAGTGATGAGTGGAGTCTCACAGGGATTGGTCCTGGTTCCTCTCCTTTTTGGTATGTACTTCTCAGAAGTCCAGGCCAACACAAATGGACTCTGGCTGACAATGTTCGCAAATGACCGAAAGTTGGGAGCCATTATTAACTCCCCAAGAGATGTTGACATCCTACAGAAAGGCCTCACTGAGACCAATGACTAGTGTCAGAACCATGGCCTTAAGCTCAATGCCAAAAAATGTGTCGTCATCCCCTTTGGGAAAAACCCAGTTGCCATGAATTACCACATTGATGGTAGTCCACTGAACACAGAAGGTGTTATAAGAGATCTCGGAGCACAGGTTGACAGCAACCTCTCTTTTGAACACCACATTGCCATAGTGGTCAGAAAGTCCTTTTATGTGGCACATCTCACTACTAAGGGTTTTGCATCCAGGAAGAAAGAGGTCATTATCTCCCTCTACTCTTCCCTCATTAGGCCAATCATCAAGTACAATGCCCCATTTGGCATGTACCTCACTAGACACCTGCAACAACTGGAGAGGCCACAAAAGTACCTCACAATGAGGATCCGAGCCCTTAAACACTATGGACTGACTCAGAAAACTCCAACTATTCTCTGTCTCATATCGCCTACTTAGAGGCGATCTCTGCTTGACTTACAAAGCCATGTCTGACCCAGCTCTGTTAGAAATGCTACATCTAAAGAAATTCCAATCCCTCTATACCACACACTACAGAGACCTCAACCTCATTACCACAATCAACAGAACATGCTGGAGGGACAGGTTTATAGCCCAGAGACTACACATGCTATGGAATAGACTTCCCATACATGTCAGCCAGAGCACTTCACTGGCCCTCTTCAAGAGAAATCTTGATGAGTGGATAGGAAATAGAAAATTCACCCCGGGGATCACTCCAGTTGCTCTACTCAACAGGGGCACTGGGAACTAAGGTTGGGTGGCATGATACCAGGGTAATCCTATGGGCTATGCTTGTAAAGCCTCCAGGGCCATTAGCCTAGTACACACCTATGAACCTATGAGAGTGTGGATTGTACTTGCTCCTGTTCACCCAAACAGTGATACTTCCTCAGCTCAGTAGTCTTCTAAAAGTGCATTTCTAACCTCATATGATTTGTTATGAGCCACCATAATAATGATAGATACTACCCAGATGCATTTGAAATGCAAGCTTAAAGCATAAACCAGTGAGGTGAGCTACTGGTTTACCAAAGTACAAAGAAGAGCTCCAAATATGGAGACAAGTATCTTCAAAGATTCCCCAAGAGTGATGTATTTGGGAGAAGCCATGCAACAGGTATTTCCAGTAATCCAACTGTTATTTACAAGATACCTTCAGCACTGAAATTAAAAGTAGGAAATGTGTGTGAGATTTTTGTCATGTATAAAAAACCGTTATGAATATTTCTGTGTTAACATGTAAGAATAAATGAAAGTGCTTGGAGTGAGCATAATCTAGGACTTATGCTACTGTCCAAAGTAATGTGCTACACACATTTATGCATTTACAAGTGCATTTCATGCAGAGTTAAAAAAGATAACACAATAATTTTATGCAAGATGAATGCATATGCTGTAGCCTCCAGTGTACCCCTCAAAATGTTACCCAGGTTGAGGAAAAATTGACAGGTTGGTTACAGGAACAGGTCTGGGCCTGCATATCTCAGGTCTGGGCCTGCATATCTCAGACTTCCATTGATTTGGAGTGGTAACAATAGACTGTGCCTCTTCCTTCCTTGTTCTTTAAAATCCAGGAGCATGGTCCAAGGGAAAGTTAGAAATGGCCAAGGCTATGATTATGATATTAACCTATCACATTCTAAACTGTAATTGCTCTTATGCTTGATATTTTGAGTACTGTGAGATATGCAAGCCCTATACAAAAATTGTTAGCATGCTTACAAGCAAATTATGTTTACTTGGGGTGAAAAACATTATGTTGAAAAGATGGCTATGTTAATGTGACTATAAAGTGTTATATCATTCAAGAGCTTTCATTTCCAAAGTAGAAAATGTTTGAGTTTTGGAAGAGAAAATATGGAATTCAAGGCCACAAACTTAACAATGTCCTCTAGAGTTTGATAAAGGCTTGTTTATATTCTAAATAGCTATAGAATACGTTTATTGAAGAAGTACACCAACAGATGCACTGATTCTTTTGAAAACATTGAATGTTTGTTATAATCTAGTTGAGTGAATAAAATGAGACAAGTTGACAGCATACCTAACAAGAGACTGAAAAGAAGACAATGCCACCAAAAAGCTTTGAGGATTTTGTGTTGTTTTTCAGAGCAACTAATGAGTCACCTATCTATAATGTAATATCTAGGTCAGTCATGAAGCTAGACATGTCTGATAAATAACTGGAAAATATATATATGGGCTATATTGCAGAAGCAAATATACTGATACATACGAATAAGAAGGAAAGTTGGTATATATACAGGGGGTGAATAGGGGCTTGCCCCACTGCAATGACATAATCTTTGATTTTTTTGTAGATTTAATCTTTTTTGTAGTCAACCTTTATTTTTCAGAATTTTTTTCTTTACTGACAGACACTTAACATTGAGAGTATGACTGACAGTGTAATGCTTTTCAAGATTTAAAGTGCTCTAATGTTAATAGTTGAATGGACTAACAATTGAATGGCATATAATTTGAAAGCAAACCATCGAATGCCCATTCCTCAAACATGCACTTCATCAAACCTGTGAGACAGGGAAAGTAACTAGTTGGCCAACACTTCCCCATCTCACAAATGTCAGTATTTCAAACCCACCCAGGTAGGGTCATCACCTGCAAAACCCCCTAACTATATATAATAACACTGAGATTGCAATACAGTCGGGAAACGTGAGACAGGGAAGTGTTGGCCAACTAGTTACTTTTCCCATCTCACAGGTTTGATAAAGTGCACGTTCAAGGAATGGACGTTAAAATGATTTGCTATTCGATGATGTGCCATTCAATGATTAGTCCATTCGACAATTAACTATACACCCAATTTAAAGGTATATCAATATATGTATATATATATGTATATATGGATTCACTTCAGAAGCTCGAAATACTGAAATCTCAAATTTCAGTATCTCAAACCCAAGAAGTTAAATCCACAAAACAACGAAAAGTAAAAACAGCAAAATTCAAAACCTCAAATACCGGAAGTTTTGAATTTCGCAGCTTTACTACACACACACACAGACACACACACACACACACACACACCATCCACCACATAAACACACACAATCACTGCACCCCCCCCACACCCCCCCTACTTAAATATTCTCACTCCGAGGTCGCACTACATACAAGCACACACAAAACACCACCACACAAGCTACTTTCTCTTCGCACACACACATCACAGCAACAAAATACACTGACACACACCACAGCCGCAACCCAAATCCCTTAATACACACACACATTTACCTGAATACATAATCATAGCGAAACTTTAGAAGCGTGAAATTCAAAACCTCTGGTATTCGAGGTTTTGAATTTTGCGCTTCTAAACTTTCGCTATTATGTGGATTTGGCTTCTTGGGCTCGAAATACTGAAATTCGACATTTCAGTATTTCGAGCTTCTGAAGGGAACCCGTATATGTAAATATGTATGTTCGTATACAGGGATATATATATATATATATATATATATATATATATATATATAGAGAGAGAGAGAGAGAGAGAGAGAGAGAGATATCTATAAATATATATATATATATATATACACACATATACATATACACCATATATATAGTAGCTGTGTTGTAAACAAGGGAAGAAGCATGCATTGAGGAAGGGTTTTTGCCAAAACCTGGTGTGCTTTCATTTTGGATCCATGGTGTTATACTGTACTAAAGGTCAGAACATGAGCTTTTTGGTAGTGCTAGCATTTTTTTTCTCTGTTCATCTGTTGTCAGTTTGTGTACTTCCAGTTACATGTATGTTTTGTTTGATTTCATTTCTACACACACATACGCACACAGGTATATGGATTTATATAAAATATATATATATATATATATGTGTGTGTGTGTGTGTGTTTGTCTGTATATATATATATATATATATATATATATATATATATATATATATATATGTATATATATATATATATATATATATATGAGACAGCCAGTAATTAAGTCAATTTAATTTTAGTTGACATTTGTTAAGCCAATTCAATATTTAAACAGGTGGTTGGCAGGTGTGCAGGTTAGCAGGAGGTTTAGAGGGGGTGCAGGTGGAGGGGGGTGCTTATAAATAAACAGTGTTTTGAACTTTCCGCTTGTCCTGTGTCTGATTTTCAAGACTTCCATATGTTCACCATATAGCTTAATATAAGTTGTTTATTTGCTTCTAAAACAAGGCATTACTTTGTAAAACTAAAAGAACAAACAAAATGTATTTATTTATTTATTTAATCATTTATATTTGTTTACCAGTGTAACATACTGATCTCAATGGACTATTTTTAAACACAGCCAAGGTAAACAGTGTCACTTAAGAAATGAACAAAATAGATATGAGGATATGCTCACAAACATGTGTGCATATTTATAGTTGCAGGACTATGCTACAACATTTAGCTGAAGAAGTAAAAAATCAGTTTAGAATGACAAAACATTGAAAATTGGTATCATGGTGAGTAAGCTTTTTGTTAAGATGTAACCCTCAAGAAGAAGATGGTTTAAAGTAAACAGATAGAGATTTAGCATATTACTGACAAAAGAATGAAGTGCTTAGGACTTACATGCTCAGAAGTTATCTCACAGTACATGTGTACTGATGTGTTGACATTTTTTGTCAACCTTTTTGTCAACATTTGTGATGTTAAGATTTTACCTTTTTATTCATTTTTAGTATACCTATCTCTGTCTCTGTCTGTATATGTGTGTATGTATGTATATATATATATATATATATATATATATATATATATATGCATATATACATATATATATATATATATATATATATATATATATATATATATATATATATACACACACACACACACACACACACGCACTTATTCACACACGCACATGCACACACTCGCACACTTATTCACACACCATATTTATAGCAATTATGTTGCTTGTAAGCAAAGAAAATGCCAGCTGAGGAATAGACTTTATGAAGGGTACATGGCTAGCATCTGTTCTTTAATGGCTAACAGTTAGGTGATAGAATTGTCAGTGAACCACTTGCATTGAGTTTCTTTGATAAGGTGCATTTTACCAACAGTGTATATAGGATCTGAGAAGTAGGAAGCTGCAAAAAGTAAAATCATCCAACTGTCTGCGATATCAGTGTAAAAGCCTTCAGCAGTTTTCTAAGGAAAAGGCCGGAAAAGAACCACATTATTTAATTGTAAAACCAATGTACCTTGTCAGAAAATACTTTAAGTTCTTCTGCCACGTAAAAAATGTGCTTACATGAAGTATATAGTTTTCCATCATTTGAGGAACTAATATATGAGCACAGTTGTCCAGGAACCGCTTAGAACAGCTTTATTTGTCAAAAATGTAAAAATTAACAGATTTTAACTTACCTTCATGCTGCACTATACTTTTTCATGTAGTTGCTTGCAAAGACTCTACACTCATTTGAGAACAGCTTCCTTATCAGTGACGAGCATGTTCCCCGCTTAGCAGAGGCTTTGGCTTACATTACTCTTAAGAGGCCTTTTATGGCCTGGATGCGTACTGTCCTGCTGGAGGCCAGGTCTCTAAGGACTGTATCATATTGTTTTCTTGCACTAATTAATAAAAAAAACAAATGAGTCCTTCAGATAAGCCAAATGAGTCCTTCGGATAAATCAAATGAGGTGAATGTTTCTCCATCATGCCTAATTGTAATTGTATTTCTGCAGCAACCCATTAACATTTGTCATATTGTTTTTCATTTCCTGGGTTTTTGTTCCCAGTTCCCAGAATATGTGTCTTAAATTCACTGATCTGCAGGAAAAGTTATTTAAATGAATGTAGGTCCTCGGGCAACTTAAAATCTGTGTCCAAAATTAATTTTGAATTACAGCTGCAAGGAGCTTGATTTTCCTTACATGTTTTATTCTTCTTTTAGTGGAGATGTATTCATGCTTTCAGTACTGTTGTTATTTGGTTCCACAGATCATAACAAGAAGGATTTGTTAGAATTTTTCTTCCCTACCATGTTGCTTTGATGTCGTTACAAACCAAAATTCTTTAAATAGAATGACTAGGAATAAAATAAACACTTAGCAAAGTTACGGTGTATATTATCAGGAAGTGACCTCCTTAACAGGGCTTTGGCCTACATTCCTCTAAGAGGCCTTTTATCATCTGGATGAGCATTGTCCTGTGGGACACTTTCCTCTGAATTTATTTCATTCAGTTTGTCTCTAATTTTATTAAGTATCATGCTATTTAAATAATTTCATTCTCTTTTTTAAGACTTGTCTTTGTTACGTCATATGAATTTCTACACATCTATCCTTCATGTATTTTGTTCTGTATACATTATGTAGTCAGACATGATTATTGTAGTATAACAATATTGTAATTGGGGAGCTTTTTTCCCCTGGGCCTCCACTGAAAATGGACCATATTTGACCCAATCAGTCACTCCTGGCAAACAAATGGAAATTAACTAACTAACTAACTAACTAACTAACTAAATATTATGAGGAGCTGTCAGCTAATTCATTATAGGAGTTGGAAGTCCCATGTTACATGATGTTACTGATCTGTTTGGAATATCTAGGTTCTATAAACACCAATGACAGTATTCTCAGAAGTTTTCCAAAGCTGCGTGCCTTGCTAATGTTTGGCAATGTTCTGCTACTTGGCTTTACTGCAGTTCAAAGACATGCATAATTAGCATGCCTCTGAATCCCATTAAATGCCTCTGGTGAATGACTCTGAATTGCCTACAGTGCAATTACAGCCTTGTGGGTAAGCTACTCATTCTCTAGACCGCACGTGCATAACACTGAGCTGCGCACATACAGTTTAATGCATTTGGGAAACAGCATTCCCCACAGGAATGAATGGGGAGAATGTGCATAATCACCATACTGTGTAACTTCCATAAGGAAAATGATGTCTATGGCTTGTAGAGGCCTAATTTATATAGGTTCTGGCCTGAGACTAATACATTTGCATATAGCTTATACAATATGTCGCTAGTTATCTGTGTACTCCTGCACAGCTGTGTAGCAAGGTTGCAATAATGGCTTTTCCCTTGTATATTATGTAGAAGCTGCACAAGGTGGCCTTGTATAGTATATGAATATTGCCTCCCTGAAGTGCTTATATATCCATGCTATAGAAGGGAGAGTTAAGCAGACAAGTATATAGCATCCTTCAGAGCTGTTTTGCTCGCTTACCATGTTTTGCGGTTTCCTTACTGCAGTAAAGGACTGATGCAACATGTTCTATTTCTATATTATTTTATCTGAATGTTACCGATCACTGAAGCAGCAGTGTCTTTATATCTCTATATTAAGTACTTTGCACATCTCTGAACACTTTTGAGACTAATCCTAAACATATATATATATATATATATATATATATATATATATATATATATATATATATATATATATATTGTGTGAGTTCTATAGTGTTCCTAAAATTCCTAAAGGGTAAAAGTTGTTCATTTGTGATTTTGCATGCTATTTTTTTCAACAATCCGTATTTACCACTAAACAGAAATATTATTTTTTGTTATTCATTTGACAACTATTGGGAAACATTGTCTAATTCATGGCCGGTGAGCTATCTGTCTCCCAGTTTGATATATGTTTACTTAAACATAAGTATTTCAGCAGTAGGGGAGTTCTGACTAACCTGGTGTCAGAGATCCAGGTAAAATCTCAGACTTCGTGTTACTATGCTTAAATATCTGTTTGCTACATAGGTGTTACAGTAACATATCATGCATCACTTTGGAATTGTTCTTCATAAAATTGTATATTCCATATAACATGGAATGTGCAGACAAAAGACTAACACTATAATTGCACAGTAATAACATTTAAATTTCAGGAAGCATGTGATGTGTGGATGACAACTGTGCTCTATGGAAAAACAATAGTACTTATCCAAAGAAACTACAAATTTGTATAGAAAGTTGTCTGTTATTATTTCTGTAAAATTCTCCACCTGTTAAAATCTGATGTAGAAGTTTTGTCACTGATATTTATTAATAGATATAGAAAAATAAATTCACTCATATACACATACACACACACACACACACACACACACACACACACACACACACACACACACACACACACACACACACACACACACACACACACACACCTCCTTGGAAAACTGGCTATAGTCATGCTTTTAAAATGCCAGATGGATACAAGTTATAAATAATGAGAACACGGCAGAGCCAGAGTAAACAAACAAAATATATTCTTAGAGGAATCTTTTATTCAGAACAAAAGGTTAGGGCTTACATTGGTAGAATCAGACTTCTTCGTCTAACAAATACCAACATTATACAACATTCAGTTGTTCTTCTTCTTTCGGCTTTTCCAGGTTAGGGGTCACCACAGTGGAACTCTAGTCCGCTAATGATTGTCAGTAGATTTTTATGGTGCCAAGGTGCCAGCTCGACGCCCAACCTTCAACGAAGGCATATCCATTCATGCATGTCTTTTGATCACCACTTGACTGCAGAGAGGACATGCAGACTCCACACAGAAGGTGCTCCAATTATACAATATTCAGTACTCCTACTTAATCACATTATCAAGCACAAATAAAAATCATCCATGTGGTAAAAATACTTCAGAAATGTAAAAACTGCAAAGACAGACAAAATCCATTCAATACATAAAACATAAAATCTTGCATTGAATACCATGACTGCTTAAAAATGGATACACATATCATAGAAAGTAAATTCAGATACAGACCATGAACTAAGGCTTTTTGACTTCAGTTTAAACTTATTTAATCCCTTAGTGATGTTAGTTCCAAGTAATAGCTGCTAGCAAACTTCTTCGCCTGTGTAATGATAAGCTGAATCTCCACTCTTCTACTTGCAAGTCTCTTGAGGATGAAATATATATATATATATATATATATATATATATATATATATATATTTCTTAAACGATACTCACAGTTCTGAATGCTTAAGCAAAGTTTTATAGTCACATATAAATGCTCATAAATCCATTGCTATTGCTTCCTGGAAATCTTGAACAAACTGCAAGAAACACAGAAAGCTACATACACAACACTGGAATTGCTACATAACCAAGAAGAGCAAAGCACATTCCTGTTGCTATACTCTGCTGACTTCATGTTTTATTGTCCCTTTAATTCTACTGGAGTCTTTTAACAGTAGAACCTCATTTATTACACAATAATGGGCAATTACCAATTAAACACAGTAGTATCATAAGAGCATGGGATCATAAGAGTTAGAAGGTAAGTAGTGGGGCTATGTCTGCCTTGCCAGTTCCCACCCTTAGGCTTTAATTCTCACTTCAAGGAGGGCCAGGTCAGTCATACCAGAGTAGAATATATGAATGCCCATTCTGTTTTCTAGCTCCTTTTTAAAAACAGACAATATGCCACACTACTTATCTTGGAGAATGAGTTTATTTCAATGAATGAGGAGGTGCTGCATTACTAACCTATCCCTTATCTTAGTCTTATTAATTTGTTGGAGTAAAATTGGATTTCTAGCCCTAATCTTAGATTTTTTATCTCTGAATTGTTTGATTTTTTTGAATATAACAGTTCTTGGACTACTGGACCTATTAGGGCCCTTTAAGTAAAATACAGGTCTTCCCTATGGAGTCTGCATGGAATTGAGAATAGGGATAAAGTGTTCAGTCTTTTATTGTAGTTCTCATCTTTTAGGCCTCTGATCATTTTAGTTACAAACCTCTGTAGTCTTTGCAATTGCTTGATATGCTCAGTAAACAGTAGCATAACTAGGATTGGGTGAATGGGTGCAAGGTGTTAGGGAGTGTGATTGGAGGATGTTGATTGTTTAGTGTTTCTGAATGCTGGAGTAGGAATGAATTTCAGCACTGCTTTTTTGGAGTATTGAAGCACTTCAGTGCTTAATGTGTAGTATAAGTTACAGCAAGAGACCTGTTACAGTTTCAAAGGTAGAAGCAGTCTTTTTTTTTGGTATTCCATTGAGTAACATAGAAAAGGACCTGGTTTAGATTCCTGGCTGGCTGCTTGCTCGCTCATCAGTTGTTAGAGTTGAGAATAGCCAGATCAGAAAATGGCATTGGGCACTAGATGAACTGGCTACAGCTCTGTTAGAAAGGGACATCCCAAAAGGAGAATTGTACTCATCAATGGGTCTAATCAAAGTGCAGTACAAGGAAGTGAAGACTTCTTTTGATCTGGATGAAATATCTTTTGCTATGAGATATGCAGTGTAAAAGAATTTCCTAACCACTGTTGCAATGTGATGCAATAGTGGTTAAAAAATCCTGACCACTTGCAATGTGATGGTCAAATTTAAGGAAGCTCTCAACCCATTTGCCCAGGTATCTTACAACCTTTCCATTATGAAGTGGCCTGTTGTTTATGGTGGAAATGCAGGAGGGATTCTTACCAAATGTTACAATATTACACTTTTTGGCATTGAACTTGAGCCCATTTTAGTATGTCAGCTATTGACAGGTGCAAGCTCCTGTTGGAGTGCATCAACATTGGAAGGGGACTTTATGATAACTCAGAACATACCATATTAGCTGCAAACCTTGTTAATCAAAGATCCTCATTTGATAAGTGGAGATTTGAGAAGTAGATTCAATGAGTAGAGGTTCTAGCAAACACTACCAATAAAACTCACGTCTCCAAACTTGTAATGAAAAACAGACCGGGATTCCGAAACTGGGAAGGCTTGAGGAACGCCACAAAACAAATCATACAATGCTCATTTTCTTTTCAACACCAGAAACAAATTTAATACAACACACCATGAATTTAAAAACAGGTAATTTTCTTAGCGCTTTCACCTGTATACAAGAAACAGGCTTCTTCAGAGAATATCCATTACAATTTCTCAAACGTTTTAAAAATGCATTTAAACCAGAAAGCGTCATACACACACCTCCCTTTCCATCCAATCATAACCTATTCAAATTATAAATACTTTTAACCCTTTCATGTTCTAAGATTCTTTTCAACACTCTACATACTACATAATATATACGCTTTTTCAATGAATCTTAGCAGCCTACCAAATTTTCATTTAAAACACTTTCTTTCCTTAAAAAACAAAAGTCTTAATATACCAGACCAAAAACAATAACCTAAAAAATATATTTAAATTTATGTCTATATTATATAAATAATTTATTGACAAATATCATATAAATATATACTAATACTACATATATATTAATAAAAACTGTGAGTAAAAACTATAAATAAAAATTGTGACCATTAAATCCATCAATCAAATACAATATGATTTTAACTTTAAAATACTCACTATAGAAATATAGTCATTAATGCCCAGTGGCTTGGAGGCGTCAAGTGTAAGTTGCCACAGACATTCTTTAACTTCTAACAATGTCTTGGCATCGCCTCCTCTATCATTATGTGGCACCCTATCTATAACGAAAAAAATAAATTTATTAAAATTAGAACAAACTTGACTGTGTAAATACAACGCATTTGAACTTTTCTTATTCTTGATATCTCTTATGTGCTCACTTATTCTCAACCTTAATTTCCTTATAGGGGTAATAAACCAGTTATTACATATAGTCGTGGGAAAAATTTAAAAGAAATATTAAGAGACTCAAAACAGTTCTATTACATATAAGAATTCCAAGATGAGAAAGTACGGGTCTTGTGGGGTTTGCAAATTTATCAATAATGGACCTTATGTTATTATCCATAATTTTAGTAGGACACTAAAATGTCCAGCGTTTGTTAATTCTAATACTAAAATGGTGATATACATTGCTACCTGTTTAAGTTGCCCTACTTTTTGTGTAGGAAAAACTATAAGGAGATTAAGGTTGAGAATAAGTGAGCATATAAGAGATATCAAAAATAAGAAAAGTTCAAATGTGTTGTATTTTGCACAGTCAAGTTTGTTCTAATTTTAATAAATTTATTTTTTTCGTTATAGATAGGGTGCCACAAAATGATAGAGGAGGCGATGCCAAGACATTGTTAGAAGTTAAAGAATGTCTGTGGCAACTTAGACCTGATGCCTCCAAGCCACCGGGCATTAATGACTATATTTCTATAGCGAGTATTTTAAAGTTAAAATCATATTGTATTTGATTGATGAATTTAATGGCCACAATTTTTATTTATAGTTTTTACTCACAGTTTTTATTAATATATATGTCGTATTAGTATATATTTATATGATAACCAAGAAAGGAAGAAAGTCCCAGGAGAAAGTTGCAGCTGATTTCTTTATTCACATAAAAATATGTTATGATATGTTAATGATATTTGTCAATAAATTATTTATATAATATAGACATAAATTTAAATATATTTTTTAGGTTATTGTTTTTGGTCTGGTATATTAAGACTTTTGTTTTTTAAGGAAAGAAAGTGCTTCAAATGAAAATTTGGTAGGCTGCTAAGATTCATTGAAAAAGCGTATATATTATGTAGTATGTAGAGTGTTGAAAAGAATCTTAGAACATGAAAGGGTTAAAAGTATTTACGATTTGAATAGGTTATGATTGGATGGAAAGGGAGGTGTGTGTATGACGCTTTCTGGTTTAAATGCATTTTTAAAACGTTTGAGAAATTGTAATGGATATTCTCTGAAGAAGCCTGTTTCTTGTATACAGGTGAAAGCGCTAAGAAATTTACCTGTTTTTAAATTCATGGTGTGTTGTATTAAATTTGTTTCTGGTGTTGAAAAGAAAATGAGCGTTGTATGATTTGTTTCGTGGCGTTCCTCAAGCCTTCCCAGTTTTGGAAACCCGGTCTGTTTTTCATTTTAACAAACACCCTTATGGAACTCCACTGGTCATCCCCATGCTCTCAGAGGATGCACCGTCTGGTCTTACTGTATTAGTCATTTCTCTAAGCCACTTGATTATCCATCTATTCACATACAAGTAAATTTGTAGCTCCTTCCACTTGCTTATTATATTTGCATGTGGTATGGGATCAGATGCCTTGGTGAGACCAAGATATGGTGTGTGGACAGCTTTTCCAGTTTACAGCCTGAGTAACCCTTTTAAAGATGTGTATAAAATTCATTAGACAGATCTGCCTTTGACAAAGTCAAAGTGCTGGGGATCAAGTCTGAAGAAATTTTTTTTATATCACAGTTAATGTAGTCAGTTGTTACACATTCCATGGCTTTGCATATAAGACTCACTGGACTGATGGGTCTGTAATTCATAGGATTTGTAGCTGTACCCACCTTTGTGGAGTGGCATCACAACAGCTAGGTGACACTCCTAGGTGGCAAAGCCAGTTGCTAGACTCAGGCTGAAGAGATAGAGGAGTTGCTGTGCTACTGTCTGCTCAGTGCTATTAAACAGACAACCAGACATGCTGTCAGGCCTCATGGATGAAATATTGTTTGGTATGAAGATTATCTTCATTACATTATTTTTATGATGGTTGGTGGCTTGATTCTATTGATGATAAGTGAGTTTGGAATAGATTTCTCTGGAGTCAAGTTGGAACTGATGTTATCAGCCAGTATGTTGGCAATGGCCACTGGACTGGAGTAGTAAGTAGCCTTATGATTAAGCTTGGAACTATGCTCAGTGCTATTCCTATTTTCTGACATAACTAAGCTTGGAACTATGCTCAGTGCTATTCCTATTTTCTGACATAACTAAAGAAGGACTTGTAGTTGTCTTTGACTTCTGTAGCTAGCCTGAGTTCATAGGATGCTTTTGCTTTTCTGATGACTTTTCTTACTTTGTTATCTAACTGTTTGATATGCCCCTTAATTTGGGGGACATTTGTTTTGCTATATAGGTTTAGGAGTGTCTTCCTTTTGTTATATGTTTCATTAATGCCTGAGGACCACAACATGGACCTGATTTTTGACCTCCCTAGACTTGTATATTAGAAGTCCTTAATTCTCTGATATTTTTCAGATAGTTTGGAGTTTCTGATGGGGCAAGTTACTAGTTTGTGGTCTGACTAACCAGTGAAGCAGTATACCTTACTGATGGTACATATAGATTCTAAGTTAATTAAGACTAGCTGAATGATTTGGAGATTCTAATGGTGTAGGTTACTAGTTTGTAGTCTGATTGACCAGTGAAGCAGTATACCTTACTGATGGTACATGTAGATGCTAAGTTAATTAAGACTAGCTGAAGGATATTCTCTTCTCTAATAGGTCCTTTAAGAATGTGCTCCAGAAAGTTTTTTTGATAAAACCTTAAGAATTTTTGAATATATCCTATTTAGGTGGTATAGGTATAGGTATAGGTCACCCCGTTAATCACTGATAGGTAAAATCAATGAGAATAACAACATTCCTACTTATGGGGCATTCATCCAAAATATTTTGGAATGTTGTGTGATTTTCTGGAGACACAGAGAGGGTTTTGTATCATGTTATGTACCAGTATTTTGTCTTATTCAGTATGATTTGAATCTCCATAATCTGTGCTTGTGAGTGTCTAGGTATCGGTCTTGATGTACAGAGGTATCAAAAATACAGATGTGCCATATCAGTTTCTGTCAGGTCTGCATTAGTTTTAAGCACAAAATCCAAGTATTGAGAGTGTTCGCTGGCCTTGTAAATTACGTTTCTGTAAAAACACATACATTGATACACTCAAAATGGAAGTGCACCTCAAGGTTGTGCAGTTTGTTGTTTAGACTTCCAGTATTAAGAAGAGCCACCTCAATCTGGACCAATTGTTGATTTGTTTTGAAAGCTAGGTTGGGAGCTTCATCAGCTAGACCTTGCCTAAGAGTGCATAATGGGGGTTGAAAATGCATTTATCTGTATGTGGAAGCCCTGAAATGAAAGGTGCAGACTCCCACTGGTGAAACAAGAATTGTTATCAAGCATCTCATCACATGCTGACACCTACTGGATCCTCCTAGAATGACACTACTGAGTATTTAGCCATTCATTAAAGCCAATCAGTTTTTATTCTTTATACCTCAGCATCGTTTTACTGGTAGAAGGATTCCACTCTATACAAGGGTCATTTCTGCATTTGTGACATGCATGGAGTGGGTGGAGAAGAGTGTCAGGAGTGACTTGTGACAGAAGAGTACCAGTAAGAGTGAAAGGGAAGGTCTACAAGAGGGTAGTGAGACCAGCTATGTTATATGGGTTGGAGACAGTGGCATAGCTGGCCTTAGGCATAGGCCAACTAGGTGGCCGCCTAGGGCTCTGCTCTCACAGGGGCACTTTTCCAGTATTTATTTGGTGTAGATAGACCAGGATGGGGGCACCAGGTGGTGTGGTGGGGAGTGCCGTAGAGCCCTTTTGCCTAGGGCACCAGTTGACCTAAGGCCACTCTTGGACAGTGGCATTGACAAAAAAGGCAGGAGTCAGAGCTGGACGTCGCAGAGTCAAAGATGTTAAGATTTGCACTGGGTGTGATGGGGGTGGACAGGATTAGGAATAAGTATATTAGAGGGTCAGCCCAGGTTGGAAGGTTTGGAGACAAAGTCAAAGAGGCAAGATTACATTGGTTTGGACTTGTGCTGAGGAGGGATGAAGAGTATATTGGGAAAAATATGCTAAGGATGAAGCTGCCAGGTAACAGGAAAAGAGGAAGGCCTACGATAAGGTTTATGGATGTGGTGAGAGAGGACATGCAGGTGGTTGGTGTGACAGAGCAAGATGCAGAGGACAGGAATAAATGGAAATGGATGATCTGCTGTGACGACCCCTAATGGGAGCAGCCGAAAGAAGAAGAAGAAGTTGAAGAGTGGTGTCACTTCTCTCTTCATATGCCTTATGGTTCTGTACTCATGATTGTTAACCACAACATGGTACATGGTCATATTTGTCTATTTTAAGGTTTCTAAATGCCCCTGTAGCATTGGCAATCTTGGCTGTTGAAAGACAGCTCACAGCCACTTGATTTTGTCCAATCTCATGACAGTAGAAACTGTATGCCTATCTATGGAGCCACCAATCACTTGTACATGTTTGTTTGTGTTTGAAATTTGCTTACTTGCAATTGGTCTGTGATGTGCCTTTTCATGGTGATTCACAGTTGTGTTGTCACTAATTAATGTTGCAGTGCTTAGTTTATATGGTATTTTACAACTACAAAGCCATTGCAGCTTGGGTAAGAATTTTTTAGTGCCTTAGTATATGATAATTTAATATCTGCAAATCACGGAGTAGGTGAGTGATGCTCACAGGAAGGGTTTGATTGTAAGAGCGTGGCATTGAATTTGGCTAAGCACTTGCATCTGTGACAAATAGACACAAGTAAAGTAAAAAAGCATAGTCTATGAGCATCAGACAATTCTTACACTGCCTGAGTATACTAAGTGATATGAGGCTGGCAATACAGGGTAGACTAGTTTGCTGACCTTCTATTTTAACCAAGGGTGAGACTTGTGACCAGGAAGAATAAGAGAATGCAACAATGTTTTCTTTCCTGGGTTACAGTATTTGTTCAAGAAAAATAGTAGGTAAAGATTAATTGATGGTTTCCCATTAAAATTTGCAGTGATCAAATTGGTTTTAACAGAACTGATACCAGCACTAAATCTCATCTCAATTCTTTCATGGTCTTAACCTAATGATTCAATATTATCATTACAAAGAATTCCAGAATGGTTTTATTTTATCAGCCCTTTTCCTCACAGTTACTGTAAAAACTTTATCCAACTGACAATGGCATTACCATGACAAGCAAACATGTCCTTCAAAGTTTTTAAGCTACCCAAAATATCTGACCTCACTAGTAAACCTTATTACCTGACATTTCTCAATTATATTTTACATGTTTTGTATGGAAGCTATTAAAATGTAAAGAGATAGTTTTGTGAACATACTTTTTAGATGTTCTTGTATTTAGCCCTCCATCCCATAAGTCCTGAAATCCTTAAATATCTAAGAAATGTACAGATGTTGAGGAGTTGGAGTCACAAATAAAAATAAAAATAAATTAAAAATCAGTGATCTCTTTTGTATACAACAGAAAACTGTTAAACATTTCCAAGTACCCTGGTCCTCTGTGCACTACTTGCATTGACATGTATTGATAATGCATGCAGTAGCAATGATCCACAGACAGTGTTGTTAACTGGATTAATTGGCATATCCTAGCATGATATAAAGTATCAGTGCCATGTTGGTTACACTGTCTATCTATGGCTTTGGAGGCTTCACACTCTGAACATATGAAATCACATAAAGAACATGCCACAAGGGAAATGTTGTTCCACGGCCAACAATCACCCATTAGCAGTAGAGGTAGTGGTGTGTGTGTGTGTGTGTGTGTGTGTGTGTGTGTGTGTGTGTGTGTGTGTCTGCATGTTCTTGTGCACATGAATATCTGAATGTGTTTGAGTGTGTGTGCGCACATTGGGGCTGTCCAAATGTGATGAATTGGCCACCAGAGGAAATTACCACTACAAAGTGTTTTCAGTAAAAGGGTCTGATTGAGAAACATTCAAATTGGCATATAATGAGGTCTTCCTCATTGTTGCTAAGGTTGTCTCCAAATCACTTTTCTTGTGATTGCATAAATTCATTTACCTGTGATAGACAGTTTATGTCACCGTGGACCATCTTTTTTGATCCCAGGGCTATTTCTTTGCCTCATAGAAATCAAACCCTAAAGTAAAAATTATGCCCACCAAAACATGAGTTCTACTAATATATATATATTTTAAGTTGAAATTTTTGAATTTGACAACTCTGCATTTTGTAGATGTGTGAACATATGAGGTTGCACATTTTGTCTGTGCAAGAACATGTGTTTTAATTGTTTATACAGAATGTAAGATTAGCAGTGAAGTTTAATTACTTTTATGTATAATGCTTTTTGTATTAGCAAGATGATCAAGAAATTAAATATATATATGTGTATGTATATATATATATATATATATATATATATATCTAATGAGCATGTACAGTTTAAACATTAAGAGACTGAATGCCTTATTTATAAATATTAACATTACATCTGTTGATCATTTGATCATGTTATAGTTCAAATTTTGCAGACTGATAATCTTTTTTTTTACTCAAATTATTTTTATTTTGATGAAATAACACAATAATTTAATACATTCAGAACATTCAATAACTATTTGCAGTATTTACATTCAGCCTGACAGAAAAGATTCAGATAAAAGCATTTGTAGTTAAATAATAAGTTAATATATAAACTATGATAGTTAGGAAGAGTTTGGTTCCATCTGTTAGGGTATCAATCAAATTTAAAACTTTCCTCCACAGACTATTAACCAATGGCTTAGGAAAAGTTCTTAACTCTTTATTTCTTTTCTCCATTAGTATGCATTTCTTCAGTGATGATACGAATTCCTCCATGCCTCATACATTAGAGTTCCATCTTCTAGTTATACATTTTCTGGCTATTGCTAACACTGTCCACAACAAATACATGTCATCTTTCTTCATATTATTACTATTAACAACATTCAATAAAATTAAAGACTTTGTCAAAACAAATATATCAGTATAGATAGCATGAAGAAATGTGTTAATCTCATTCCAGTATGGTTTGATATTACTACAGTCATAAAAAGTGTGAGACCGGTCAGCATTAGCGGACAGATGACATCTGCAGCATAACTTTCTGTTTGAAGGGTTCATTTTTGAGAGTTTCTCAGGTGTCAAAAAGGATCTGTATAGAAATTTCCAATGAGAAATCCTCCAGAATTGTGAGTAAGAAGTTAGTTTAACTGAAAATAAAATGTTTGTTTTTATCTTCCATTGATGATACTTGAAACCCTTTAGTTAGGTATTGCCAGTAAGAATCTTTAGGAGCTGTCTTATAGACAATTGAAGTGTTATATAGATATGATAATTCATTCTTAACATTGATATTATTATTATATAGAATTCCGAAAGTCCAGTCTATAATTTTTGGTATGGTTCTGAAGGATGAGTTATGTATTATTCTACACAGATCCTTAGTGTATGCAGTGACAGTCTGAAGAACCAACGAGTCAATAGGGGATAGGCCATAGGTTTACAATATACTTTATGTGAATGGTATTAAAAATATATGCCACAGTTTTATATCTAAATTGTGTTAATGAATTTTTTAAAATACATCAAAAATATGTTTATTATTCGATTCTCAGCTAGAGCGTCTTCTGTGTGGAGGCATACGTGAATAGGGTGTGCCTTCGTTGAAGGTTGTGCATCAGGGCTGGTAACCCAGTACGTAAAAATCCACTACCAATCATTAGCGGACCGGAATTACACTGTGGCGACCTCTAACCGGGGAAAGCCAAAAGACACAAACAATTAGTGTTAGTTTAGTTAATTTTGTTGTACTATACTGTAAATTTAAACTTAAATAGTGCCATATCTTGTTATCTTTGTCAGTTACCAAAACATTCTTTGATAAATAATTATCATTCGTTAGTGTAATGGAGTGTAACTGTTTCTAATTGGAAGAGTATCTAGGATTTATCCAATTCATCACTATTTTAATTATAGGTGCCTTTATATATAAGTTTCAATCTCTGGGCATTTTAACCCCCCTTGTTCCCATTTTCTGATATGATGTGAATATCCCACTCTATTTCTTTTGGGGTACCATAGGAATTTCATCAGAGTTGAAGTGATTTCTTTAAGGATTTTCTTTCCTGGTGGAAGTATAAGGGCATGTGCTATATATAATATTTTAGGTAACAAATCCATTTTTATCAGTTGTAACCTATCATCAGATGTTATAAACAAATTATTCCATTTGCTTATTTATGTCTTGATTGAGTCTGTGGCTTTAGCAAAGTTAAGCTGTAAGGTTTCCTCCATATTCTTATCAAAAACAACGATGAAAAAGAAGGCCACAGCCTAAAAAACAACGCCAGTTCACAGATAAAATTTCAAATGACTTTTCTCAAATATTAACACAATAAATAATATTAGTACCTACTAGAAATATAATAGGTTTAATTTAAATAGAAAATTTATAGATTTTTTAAAAAAAAAAATCTCCAAAAATATTTAATAATATTCCAAATTTTATCACTATAAGAATTATAAACAGTGACAAAATAAATATCTGATATTTCCTGCGTAGAACCCGTTAAACACCTATTATTCCTATTAACAGAACTAGCCATATTCTTAAAAGGTAAAAAACTATTTATTTCTCTATTATTATTACTAGTAATCAATTTGTTACCCTTTTTAGCACTTGTTTTATCCCTTAACTTATTAATACAAAAATCTAATATATCAATACTATATCCCCTCTTCAAAAACATAATAATACTATCATAAATATTCTGTTCTAAATCTATTACGTTATTACATAATCTAGATAATCTTATAATTTCTCCATAAGGAATAGCAGATAATGTATGAGGGGGGTGACAGCTAGTTCCATAAAGGAACTGATAACCATCCATAAACTTACGATACACTGTAGTATGGATCTGATCACCTACCACTCCAGTTAACATAATGTCTAAATAATGAACTTTACTACCAAACTGTAAACCATCAAAACACAAATTATACTTATTATTATTAAGATCTGAAAAAAACTCATGAACATATTCACTACCACCATTACATAGAAAAATCAAATCATCTATGTAGCGGTAGTAACACAAAACAAAATTTTTATAAAATTTATTAGTATATACATATTCCAATTCAAATTTACCCATAAAAAGGTTTGCATACATGGGGGCAAATGATGCCCCCATAGCAGTACCCTTTAGTTGATGGTAGATAGCTTGATTAAAACTAAAAAAATTGTTAGAAAGACAAAAAGAAGTCAAGTCCATTATATAATGGGTGGTAGGATTATCCCCCAAAAAATAAAGTAATGCCTGCAGACCATCAAAATGATTAATGTTAGTATAGAGACTAACTACATCTATACTAATCCAAAACATATTATCTGTCCAAATAATATGACTTATTTTATCAATAAAGTCAAAAGAATCTTTAACATAAGAATCTAATTTTTTTACATATAATGACAGATAATTATGAATTACTATACCCATATTTCGACAAAAATAATTACTGGCCGCAACAATAGGACGGCCTGGTGGGTTATTCATATTTTTATGAAGTTTTGGGAGACAATAGAAGGTAGCTAAATTGCAATTCTCCGAACAGAATTTTTTTATCAAGATCATCCTTGGAAATATATCCTAGTCTTACTCCCTTGTCCAATAAGATAGTACATTCTTTCATGGCTGCAATATATTTATCATAATCACTAATCTCATAGGTTAATGGGTCACTTAAATGTTCCATACACATATCTAAATATTGTTTATTATTCAGTATTACAATTTTATTGCCTTTATCAGATTTTTTAATAATAATGTCATGTCTACTAGAAAGATTTTTCATAGCCATCCATTCATTTTTGGTCATATTACATAACTTTTGATCATTCCTACATACATTTAACATTTCTTGTAATGAGAAATGTATCATTTCAGAGAAATGAATAATAGAAGAATTATTGTATGGAGGAATAAACTTGCTATGAAAATCAATACCTTCAGTATTAAGTGTGGAATAAGCTAAAGAATATAAAGAAGGCAAAGAATCATCAGAAAAACAAGAATAATAGCTATCCATACTAGTATCAACATCACTATCACCATATAAAGAACTAGAAACAGGCTCATCATATATAAACATTTTTTTATCATTCGAAAAAAAATATCTCAAATGAAGTTTTCTAACAAATTTGAAAAACTCCTGCTTCAATATATGATGTCTAGGAAAAACAGTGGGAACAAATTTAAGACCATACTGCAATACAGATAATTCTTCATTAGAAATATTACAGCCAGAAATATTAACAACATTATTACCATTCAGTAAGACAGGATTCGAAAAATCAAGTCCATCTTCCTCTTTTAAATGTTTGTCTAGATTGCCCTTCACCCGGAGAAGAACCTGTAACAAAGTCTTTCTTTTTATATCCTCGTCTGGAATTATTGCCATCACTCCGAAAGCATTGCTGATGTCCTAAGGAATCATTAGCAGCTGGCAAAGGTGGAAAATCAGTATCAGAATCTGTAGTAAAACCATAGCCTTCTGAGGAAGCAAAAGATACAGAAAGCTGTTTTTTGTTATTATTTTTTTATTATTATTTTTATTATTATTATTTATTATTTTTCCTCCATATTCTTGCCTAGGACTATTACTAAATAGTCTAGAGTTGAAACTTGGTTTGCAAGAATATGATTACCTTGAACCTATATGTTCTTTTTTGTATTTAATAATACATATTTTGATTTAGATTTGTTGAAGGAGAGTCCTGAGATTTTTTGGAAATTTGTTGTTACTGTATCCACTTCACCTAACACTTCCTTAGAGTTGGGTAAGGTAAGTAAGACATCATCAGCAAACATCATTATTTTAGAAATATATTGGTCATATATATTTATACCTGTTATCTTTGGGTTATTACGTATTAAAATGGCAAGTATTTCTATGGCCAGAGCAAATAGGATAGGGGACATGGGACATCCTTGTCTCGTACCTCTAGTGATATGGATTGCTTTGGAAGTAAATGGACCTAATTTTATACATGCTAGACTATTTTCATAGATTTTCTTTATCATTGTTATAGAAAAGGAGGAAAATCAAATAAGTGTAAGGCTTTAAATAAATAACCCCAATTTAAGGAGTCAAAGGCCTTTTTAATATCTGGACCTATTATAAATGCTTCATGGTTTCCTCTATTGAGGTAATCTATCAGAGTTAATACTCTTTTAATATTGATAATCTTAAAGAGTAGGAGATATTGGCAATGAATGTGAAGTTTGTGAGGACAATTGACACACTAAATTAAATGCTAGTATGTTCTCAGGTAGTCATAGGTTCATAAGTTAGTACTAGGCTGACTGCTCTTGCAAGCCATTTTAAGCCTAGCCAATTATCCCTTGTGAGGCTCAACCCTGCACCTCATGTTTGTAAGGCAAACACCTTAACCATTAGTCCACCCTCCCAACCGTGATAGTAACTGATTTGTACCGCTGAATCTCATTTATAAAACAAAAGGGATCCTAAGGTGTTAGTTGTTTTATAGCTTTGATTATGGAATGCATGCTGATATATATAATAAATGGGTTCTCATTTCTTGTTTGTATGATGAATTGCTCATATGTTTTTCTGTAGTTTTTCTTTATAACATGTTTTAGAAAGAGGCATTTTTATATTTATTTGAAAATCGGATGACAGTGCTGTTCAGTTATCTTGTAGTGTAAAAGAAAGTCAACTTATTCTTTTCATTTCTAATTGCAATTGTCACCCGATTATAGAAAACATATCTATATTTAACAAAGTCATCATGGGATCTTAACACTCTAGTACAAAGGTTTGCATGCTCTCTGAGATCATTAGAGCTATGTTGCCCTGATGTTTGTGCTGCTACTAGAGCCATTATTGAAAACTAGTGTAAAGCTAGAGGCCATCCATAAAAGCATTCACAAAATATGACCATCATGATGGTTCTATCACAGAAACTGAAAATCTCGTTCAAAACAGGGATCAGTAAACCCACCTCTGGTGCAACCCATGGGAGTATATTTTGCTTGAAACTATGTGGTTGACAAGACTAACATAACCAGGCTGGGCTGAGCTTCATCCAAAATGCAATGAGCCACAGATCTAATCAGCCCCAAGATGAAGCCTCATTCAAGTGTAATACCAGTCAAGTACAAGGCAAGGCAGGCCAGGGCAGCATGTGTTATAACGGGCATGTCTCCGTCAACGGAAACTAGCATATAGGACTTTGAATGTTACCTCATTGCAGGAGAATGAGCTAGAGCTTGTTTAGTACATTAAAACAACCTACTAGATGCAGCTGTGCTTTTACCTACACATAACATTGGCTGTGGAATTAGTTTTCTCAGGCAAGAGTCATCTCCCTCTACTCCTCCTCCAGAGCTGTGCCTCAGCAGAGTTTCTGATTTGCTTTAGTAATACCCTGAAATCTCACTGGGTGCTGTGCAGCAGAGTTTGTGCCAAAAGATGAGAGTGCCACCAACATAATTGCAATTTGCAGAAAATAAAGCTCTGTTCTGTGTGCACATGTACCTAAAGCATCTGTTCAGAGGTTTCATCCTTGGAGAATGGAGGTGCACTGCTTGATAGGCTACCACGTTGCTAGGAAACATTGACACTGTTGTGAAGAAGAATAACTGAGATTCCTAGAGTACAATCGCTGGAAGAAACTGCTTGCTTGTTCTAGACCCAAATTGTGAATTGCTATGAACATTTGCTTCAGTCATTGATTGTTAGTTCAAAATACCATGTTCAAACATAAGGCTGCTCATAAGTGTACTTTGTATTCAGTCACTATGAGAAAGGTTTGATAACTGGCTATGTAGTCATGTCACCAGTCCTGCAGTTAAATGTTCTGGACAACCAAGTGAGTGAGGTGCTGATTTGACAGTTAATCAGAAAATGGTGGTGTGTGGGATAAAGAAGTCAGAGAAGCTTGGCAGAACAGAAAACCCACATTTGTAGTAAAGGTACCCGGGAATGACTAGCGGTCACTTGTGTGTGTGTGTTTGTGATGACTTCAACTCCCATGTCAAGAATAACTTTTACTATACAATAGGAGAATTCACTGATATAAAGTCTATTTAAGACCTCAGTAGTTGATGTGCTTGCAAGGACTTATGGCTGAGGAGAGATTTCTGGCAGTCATGGTGAAAAACAATGAGGGGAGCTATTAATTTAGGTAAAGAGGCTTTCCATGAAATGTAGCAAGGGACTTACACATTTGACTTAATAGGTATTATAGGTTAGGAGAAGAGCAATTGCAACAATCACTAAAGTGAATACCTGGGTGTAATATAAATTTAGTAAGTTCATGGAAATGTCTTTCTGATATCTTCAAAGAGGTTCTGTGAAAGTAGCAAGCTTACAGATAGAAGCAACTGGACATTACCCAAGTTGTTAACTTAGTAAGGGCAGGAAGAGGGTGGAAGAAATGTTAACCTTGACTTGACAGGTAATAATACTGAAAGTTGAAAAGAACACTTGAGGAACTCCAAATTCCAGTGTATGTGTTTTTTTTCTATGAAGAAATTACACATAAAGCAACAGACGGGGCTTTGTCTCCTTCTCCAAATGAGATCACTGAGATAGGTAAACATTTATAAGACAGAAAAGATGCAAGAGTAGAGAACAAGCCATGCTTAATTCACCTTTAAAAGGATGCATGGAAGATGGATATAATACACATAGGTTGTTAATCTGGGGTGGTAGTCTTCACTTTCTAAAATGGGGACTGAGGACTGCATTCCATTAATAGGAGGAGTCTTGTTCTTCGGCTTCTCAGGACAAACTTGTGGCAGGCTGTTGGAAAGAAGACACCATCTAGTAGATGAGCCTATGATTCACGCAGAGCAATCCAGAGTCTGGTCTGGCTGTAAAACATTAGGTCAACTTTTTGTGATTACCCAGATTATGGAGTCATAGACAAAATTTACCAGTACATTCTATATGAACTTGTTTTATGAGAACCTGGTGAAAGCATGATTGCTCCATGGTTTTCATGAATAGGATTTTAATGTGCAGACAGAATTTGGAGACTATACATTTTGGGGACAGTAGGGTTACATCTCTAATATCTGTGGGTTATCTTAGAAGAGTCACATCTCTAATATCTGTAGTTTACCTTGCACTGTTGTCTTGAAGTGACTGTGATCTCTGGTGCATAACAGAATGGCTATCCAAAAGGTTTAATGTTACTGATTTTAAAATCAGCACTAGTAAAATCGAAGTCCAATTTCTGTTGCAGAAAGTAGTAGACTACTGTTTGCAACTGAAAGTGAAGGAGTTACATCAAGTGGAAGATTTTAAGTTTACTCTGAACTTGCTGGTAATGGAGAGTACACAGAATTAGAGATTTGTCCAGCAGACAGTTATAATGGAGGCATTACTACCAGAGCTAGTCTGTGCCAATGGTATAGAGGAATTAAGTGGAGGTAAAGATCTGGCTATGGCCCCAGGTGACTCAAGTTTGAATAACAGCTCAAAACAGCACAAGCAAGGAGGGTTAGCATACCCATCCTGTGGAGGGGAGTGCATTATTGGATACACTTTTGTGGTTGATCACCGTTGGATGCCAGGGATGCATGGGAGGCTTTATCCATTGGGGCAGGAGTATGGATGAGTTTGATACAGGGATATGACTGATAAATCAGTGTAACCCAGTAAACCCATTTCCCCTGGGATGGTACTGGTATAAGTGAAGGAGTGGAGATCCCTAGAATCTAAACACTCTTCAGCAGCAGTATGGTATTGCTTGAGGAAGCTTTGAACCTCTCACCTTGAGAACTGCCTGAAACTAGTCCAGGAGTGGCTAAGTTAGGTTTGTCAATGCAGCAGATGAGATGAGGCCATCGCTTGCTTTCCATTTATGCATTTTTCTCTGAACCCGTTTTCTTTTATTGTCCTAAACATGGGTAGTAACTGACAGAGTAGGAATCTGGATGCAAACACAGGAAATGAGGTTCCATCAGAGAATTGCTGGACTTACTGCCCATGACAGAAGAGAGAGCTCAGCATTCCAGGAAGGCCTTTTAATGATTGAAAGGACTCAGTTAAGGTACTTTGAGCAATTAGTTACAGTGTCACCTCTGTGAGGTCCACAGAGGAGATTTAGGGGTAGATGAAGGAAATAATTGACAGACTGCATTCCTCAGACTACCTGGGAACACTCGGATATTGCACAAGTTGAGACAGGGACACTTTCTGGGAACAGAAAAGTTGGATCTTCCCGTCTCAGGTTGCTATCTCTTTGATGTTTGCCAGTAAAAGTGGTTTATAAAATGGTTGGGTAGATGTTTTTAAAAGTCATATGGTTTAAAGTACACTCCAGGTTTCAGCTAAGTTATGATTTCAATGAGTAATGAAACTTAAACATAGATACTGATTTAATAAGAATGATTTTGTGACTTTTCTACATTAAAAAAATAATTGTATTGCATTGTATATTTCTGAACCACTGACCTGAAACATTTTTGCTTCCTTGACCATTATGCATATCTCCAAGATGTCTTGAAAATGAGACATTTATCGATGTCTGTATTTATCTACAGCTATGGTTATAGTCTTTCTTTCTGTACTTAAAGTAACATCTTTCCATTGTGCTGTTTAAAATGCATGTGACGCGATTGTAAGCCCACAAACTCAGAATAACTTTATTTCAGCATCTGTTTTAAGATGAAAGGTACAGCTTCTTTCAACAAAAATATTTATTCCTGCAAAGAACAAATCCAAACAAAAATCACTGTCAGTTACTGTCATTATCTCTTGAATGCCTTTTTTTCTCATGAAGTTGCTCTCCCTTAACCTTGGTGTGAGTGGATATCACCCTCTTAATTTTCATTCCTTCTGTATGTTGCTCTCCTACTACAAAGAGCATTTCAGAAGAAAAAATGTCACCAGTTGTACTTCTCTCTTGGTTTATAGCTACCCATTGTAAAGATAATGTCTTTATCTGAACTTCCGGCTTGATACCAGAGAACTAATCTCAGAACTCTGCTTAGCTAGCCTTTAGAATTCCTTTTCTTCTGAGAGTCCATGTTCATTCACGTGCCCTACTTTTATTTTTGTTTTGGTTTATGTGCAAAGACTTATTATAAATCTTTGTATAAACGTCTGTCTTATACTGATTATTACTTTTGTTTCCATTACTGTCATGTCTTATAGTTTTGGAACTCTCTTGCTTTGTCACTGGGGCATTTTATCTCCTTTGTAGCTGTATACCAATTACCTTCTCCTGGTTTTGGTTCTAGATCTTTCCATGAGTATTACTTCCTAAATTACTCTCCTCCCCTGCTTATACTTAATGGGTACCTCAGGCTGCTGCTCTTATTGAGTGTATCAACCTGCCAAATGGAATTTATAGATGCTCTCTCATCCCATACTACATGTAATTACTTTAAAATGGGGAGCATTTTTTGTAATATCGTATCATGAGTCAAATCAAGATTACAGCCACAATAACTGATATTCAAATTTCTGTGTGTATAAGAGAATGCTATTTTCTGTCACTATGAACTACTATTTCCACACTTCATTATTTATTTATTTTTTAGTAATTGTATGCTTACACACATGGGTACCCTTAGAAGAGTACTCATGATTCAAGAATCTAGTAGATCTTCCCTTCCTTCCAAAGATACTGTGCACTTCACTAACTTGGCTGTAACACAATAGAACAGTATTGACTCAATTATTCTATCTGTTTATCTATAACACTTCATATGAATAACTTAATTAAAAATGTGTATGTCTAGCAAAATTAGCACACTTGCTGATTTTTTGTTTTGTTTCACAGAAAAATAACATATTTCTTACTACATTTTAAGATGTCGCAGACAATTCAGTTTTAAACGTAGCATGTCAGTACCCAATAATCATTCTACTAAAGTTCACACCTTGTCATAGTTCTTGAGATCACTTTGCAATGCCCATCGTCTTAT